>NC_060207.1:229781000-230085000 GCF_021130785.1 Homalodisca vitripennis
TGACGTCTACTTTCTCTTATCTTTGCGGATAGAAAATAGTAATTATTATAATTTTTAACAAAAAATTTAATTTATAAAATGTACAGCATAATTTCTATCACTACTTCTAGACAAAAAAGTGGGCCTGGTTTATATTTCAATCACGTCTCTCTATAGAATGTGCAGTTTCCAGGTACGAGTAAAGCGCGGAGCAGCGAGACGCAGATTAGCTCAGACGGCTTAACATTCAATTACGTGGCAGACACTGACACTAGGGTAACTACGTCTGTGTTCTGCTTATCTTGAAATCTACTTGGGTTTTATGTCTTTTCTCCCGCTTCCTTTTCATCTTCAGATAATATGCCTCATGCAACTTAGCTAGCAACCGTAAATGATAATAATTGTTAATAATATTATCTGCATAAAATGATAAATACGAGTAGATAAATTATTAGAGACAAGACCAAAAATAGTAATTAAAAAATTATCTTAGTTTGTCCGTTTGGTTTTATAATATAAATATATTTAAATTTATGCATTTTTATTCTCTTTCTCTCAACCCTCCCCTCCACTCACTAACGAATGTTCATATTATAAATGGGGGCAAATACAGATATTAAAATATTCAATTGGTTGGTTTTAATGATTGTTTTTTGTAACTCAAAATGATATAGATAACAAATCAATTGACAAATATAAAAATAGGAGATCTTACGGAGTGCACTATTTAACTTTGACGAAAGTCAGTATTGTTAATTTTTATAAAGCAATGATAGATGTAACATCTATTGGAGAATTAAATTACTGAATCAATATAAAGTTTATTAGATTAACCTTCAATAAAGTGAAAGATGTTTAATTAAAGTCCGCAATTTTGTCTCTGCCAAAAGTGAAGAGTACCGGTACTTTAGTTTTTAATGTTGAACATAATACTGGGGCGCATGTTTAACTAGTGCAAAATTACGGATATATATATATATAATATTTTATATATATTATATATATATTATATATATATAAATTAATATTGTGCTTTCTGCAACTTACTACTATACTCTTCATTTAAATCACTAAGGGAACATAAGCATAATCAAAGGAAAAACAACTAAGCGAACTAAAAGTTTTATATGTAAAGGTGCACAGAAACATAATATTTCTAACTTATATAAACACTGAAATACCCTTTGATGTATATTATTAACCAGTTCACTCCTTGAAAAATCAACATCCCATTCTCAACTCTCTAGTTATTAATTATTTTTTATTAATAAAGTCTTCGTTTAATTACTACAAGAGGTAAATTATTACAATAAATATTTGGTAACATACAATATGATCCAAATATAATTGGTTTTCGAATAAATATATTTAACTTTGAAGTATGATTGACGTAAAAAAAAGTAGCTTATAAGTCTGAGTCCATTCATAGAAGAGCATCATTAATGTTGCTAATGTCACAACTAATACAAAACTATAAAGTATTATCGTATAGCAGTGTTGTTCAAAATGATATTGATTCATTAGTTTTAATAAAATTATATGCAAAGAAAACATTAATGCTGAAAGTTTAGTCCCTTGCGGGACTCCAACTGAATTTGATAACCAAACACAGAAAGATATCCATTACAAGATTTTTACTCCTTGATATCAACTGTATAAATAACTTATAAATCATCTTACTGCTTGCAAAACTAAAATGATATGCTTCCAAGATAGATAACAATAACCTATCATCCGCACAATCGAAGGAACGACTAAAATCGAGTAACATCAAGTTGTAAACCTGTTCCTCATATATACTGAGTCCTACTTCATCAGTAATTTTAACTAACTCAGTGTTAAATCATTACTATAGCTCTAAAAAGCTAAACTAAAAAGCTAAAAGCTCTAAATTCTAACTAAAAGCTCTATATTCTGATTTGTATCTGTTTAAAATATTATTACTATCCAAAAATCTTCAAATATTACTATCCGCTAATCTTTCTGATATTCAATAAGAACACAACTATTTAGGACCTGCATTGTATACATTCAGTTGGACTCTTAATTTTGGGTAAAGGCAAAACAAGTGACTTCTTCCACTGGTTAGAATAATACAGTGATTTGGAAAGTTTTGGTTTATATTGGGAAGAAACAATGGGTTACCAAAATAAACCAATCAGGGAAAAAACTAAACAGGAACACTGGAAGCTAAATAAGAACCTCTTGGCTGGCCCTAAAATTGTTCCCCCCCACCCCCCCCCCCCCCCACCCCCCCCCCCCCCCACCCCCCCCCCCCCCCACCCCCCCCCCCCCCCACCCCCCCCCCCCCCCACCCCCCCCCCCCCCATCAAATCGAAAACTATATTGTTTAAAATGCAGTTTGCCTGTTGCTATAGATACACCAAAACAGAATCATGTAAAAATTCTGAGAAAGTTTTATATGCATGTTATTAGACAGAGATATACGATTTGACATTCTGATACAGCTATGACGATATTGTTTATTCCATCACTCCTTAAGTAACAAAACCTGTTTTGTGAATACAATTTTATGTCTGTAATGATACATTGTTTGAATATTGCTTCAGAAACAAGTTCGATTTCCTTTGAACTATATAACTTCTCTGTTGATACTTCTAAACTTTTCTCTCAATCATGAGACCTCTTGTTGATCTTCTATTCTCCCTAATACTCTAAAATTCTCTGAAATATCCTTACAATGTTTACAAAGAAAGGGAAAAAACCAAATTTAATTTGATTTATTTTTCTAACTTTGTGTTTTTTTTCTCGCGTTTTTCTTAGAATATTTTATTCAAAATCTATTTCCTGATTATTTTTTTAGTGAAATAAATAATATAAAAGCTTTTTCCTAAATACTGAATTCTAAATGAGTTAATGATTTCAGTTATGACTCCCAAAAACTGACAAACTGATAATATAGTGTTTTTTTTATTTTGTCACAAATAGTCTAATTATTAATTTAAAAAATAAACAGGAATATCATTTGCAAAGAAGAAATAGGCTGTACATTATTGGCTTAACTCTCATTAGCCACAATATTGGATTGAAGCAATCACGTGCTGCTGTAGCGGCCCTTGTAATTGGCTAATTTGATTTCCGGGCCTTAACATTCGTCTTCATCTGTCCGTTAATAAACTTGATTGTTATGGCCTTTAAAAAAACAGAGGAACATAAAGCTAATATGAGTTATTGCAGCAGTTGTGTCTAATGGCAATAAATAACATCCTACTATTGTATGCTTCATGTTGTGTCCATCCGTTTGTACTCTATAAGAGAATCTGTAAGGTATAGTTTTAATTTATAAAACTTCAATTTAATGCCATACGAACTCATTAATAAAATTTATGAAAACCATTTTTATGCATAGTTGCATTTCATCATTGCAAATATCATTTAGTTACGGTTATATATAGTGTTTTTTTGAGGTGAAAAAGCTAAAAATTTAAACACGTAGATTTCAGGAAAAAATCTGAGATTATATAAAGAACTAAACAGATTTTTATGGTTGTATAGAGATAGTTTTACTACATGTTAAACTATGATAACCAACTCAATTTTCCCTTTTACAATAGTAAAATACTGAGCTTTAATCTAAGCCAGTTACCGACAAAGGATTTACATGGAAATGCGTATAAGGGATCAGAGAGAGATAGAATGATGCTTTCCTTGTCCGATCCCCGTGAAATGTGCTTCTCATAAACAAGCATCTCTAAAGGAAATAGGGACTAGTAAAACTAATTAGCCTATTTTGTATTGAGCGATTGAAAACTGTTTTTATTATGTATGCAGTGTTTATCTGAAAAATTTTATATTTTTATATACAATATTTATATTCATAGGAAGACTTAGTACTGTATACTTTTATACTGAGTAATATTCATGATAAATGTGTTCCTTTAGTTAACAAAACATAATACTAAACTATGTTTATCCCGTAATGCAGGAAGTATAATATAATAAAAGCACTTCCATTTTATAAAGATAACTTTAATCCTTACATTGAATCTTCGAGCCTCCTTTCTTGTGGTTCACTCGCCTTCAGAATAAATAAGGCGACAAATCCTGGGACAGAGCACGTGAGATTTGGTTGTGATAGAGACGTCCTATTTTTAGTCTAAGGATCCATCACACTCATACCGGAAGTAAAACACAGCACCGTCCGACCAGGACTCTTATTATTAAATTATTAGATTTTTATAATATGTACTTATCACGAAATGTAACCCTGTTTGCCTACTTGCACATGGTTTCTCGGTTAAATGTAAATCGTACAAGGACATTTCTGGTTGGAGACATTAAGAAATATATTACTCTAGGAAGGTGAGAGATATTTTACACTAACCTATTTTTGGACACGTTTGAGCTACCGATTGGGTTTCCCTTATTTCGTTGGAAATGATGATGTAACTATTACACTAATTACGATAAGATAAAAATATAAACTAAGTTTAAAGAAATTAATCATTTTTTATTTATTTTTCACTGCCAAGTTCATAGTTCTCCACTGAAATTAGCTCGGCTGATTTTTTATTTTTTGTCACAGAAGTAACTCCCTTCCAGTTTCACATAGAGGAAAACTAGATTCTGCTCTTATAAGGTGCAAACTGGAACTCTCCAACAGAGTAGATAATTTTACGTATCAGACATGTGAACTTCGTTGTCGCCATTCTAGGATTAAAAATAAAAGCTGCAGAGATTATAAGTACCTGTAGCAGCAAACATTGTAGGTTCCCGAAACCTACAATTACAATTTAGAAATAAATAAAGGAACCATAAATAATTTGTAAATTAAATATATAAATGGCACTGATATCCCAATACTGATCCACTTTCCATTCATCCGTCGCCCAAATTCTCAGTAAGTGAATGGAGGACATTACATGACCTTGTTGCATCTAAAAATATTCAATAAAATTCGTTAAAAACCTCAGTTGATCTAGGATAAACCCCAAAAATATGTAACTGAAAAATCATTAAGAACTTTGAGGTTTTAATATCAACAATGATAAATTGACTTATTTTAGAGATATAGAATGTAAAGGTTGATAGCTTTCAATAAAAGACTACGCTGTTTTTAATCCTGTCTAAAGAACTCTGGAATCAAGTTGGGGTTAGAAGTAGTAGTTTTATTTGACTTAAAACCAATCTCACATTGACTATACACGTTTTCTAAATAACCTTTAATCCATGTTTGCTACAAAGGTTAATTATATTTCAGTATTTTTCTTATAAATTCCTCTCTATGAAGTGTTTGTAATATGGAAAAAACCATTGACAAAAGGTTACAGGATGGTGGATTTTTATTATTCCAGTTTCAAATGATACTAAGAATTTTATTTCACAGAAAAGAATATTAACTTAAATGAAATCTATCTATTATTTCCTTATTGAAAATTTTACTAGAGCCATTGAGGTATAATACAATTTACGTATTAAATGGAAACGCTTGAACTATAAAAAAATATGTTTCATGAGAAATACTTTGTTCTCCGGTTTAAACTCGAATGGAGACAACAAAGGAAACTCATTTCTCAATAAAGATTGTTATGAATTCCACTTTATTTAACATTTAAAAGCAAGGTAGTGTTTACTTTAACGAGAATCTGTTCCAGGAATTTTAGTCATATTGAATTACTTACTACTTATCTGCCCAATCACTTTCTGAAGCATTAAACTGTAAGGTTTATTTTATCTTGTTTTAAATCAAACAAAATATTTAATAACATCTGTACAGCAAAGTACAGTATTATATTTTCCTTTCTTTCATATTTGACAAAAATAGTCTACATTTTTTAACTTCTACTTTCTAGTCTTTAAACTTAGATTTATAACCTCCGATGTATTCCCAGTACGTGATTGTGTATTTCCTGAGCAATTAGGACAATAAATAGCGGAAATTCGGATCTAAACCCCCTAAACAACTGTTGGGTACACGTTACGAAAGATACTTTCCATCACACTCTAAATATAATAAGAGGTACATAATATGATTGTATGATAAATGTTAAATGTTTATGTCTACTTATTAAGTTTATAAAGTGTACATTAAAATATATATTACCAAATAGTTAATAATAACAGATGATTCCATTGTTTTGTATATTAGCAATAGGCTACTTAGTGCAAATAGTAAAAAAGGAAAAGGATGTTTTATTTTATATAACCCTTGTCAAAGTTAGGGTTGAGAAGGTCTCAGTAAACACAAACTGGCGACCAACGGATTAGAAGTGACTTAGAATCAACACACCAACGACCGGGGCAGGCGGGCTGCTTACAAAGACAGTATCCGCTCAGGGTCACCATCCATCCAATCAGCAGTCACGCTCGACGTTGCTTGACTCGGTTATCTTGCGATAACCACCGTACCCGCTACACTGCGTCATAAGTCTAAGCATGGTAAGAATGCATAGTTACAAGGTGTACGGGGAGAAATCTCCAATTGATTTTCCAATGTGTGGGGCGGAACATTACCACTCTCGGTACTCTCACAGCTGCTAGTAAACATTCCTAATTTCGTTACTCAGTGGTTAAAACTCTATTAAACCTTGCTACTTAATACGACTAATGGAGAAACCTCTCAAGGATATGTGTGTATTCTGTGATAGGAAGTTAGAGGAAAATAATCAGGTTCCAACAAAGGTATCAGTCTCCCGTGTGGACAAGCCGTATAGAAGTGACAATGTAATCTCGTGTGAAATGGACTAAGTTTTATTAGAAAACTTCTTTAACAGTTTGTCTGGCATAACAAGTGTCAGTGCTCTCCCCAGTATAACGGTAGAACTGCATCGACGTCTTTCCCTACTCTCGTGTAGGGATTAGGTTCCATTTATATTAGAGCTCAGTGTTTTTTATTCTAGACATTGCAGAAGAGATTATTTATATTTATGAGAAGTAGATGTCATGTAAATATCATTAAAGTATTTTAAATTGGCTAAACATTTTTAAAGGATCAATTACGTAGAACATTTTTGTAACTCTTTTCAGTTACTTACTTTAGTATTTTACTATAAGAACTGTGGTATAGGATAAAACATTATTAAAAAATATTACAAATAAAAGTAATTTGATAAATATTTTTAACAAGTAAAAATCTCATTATTATAGTCAATAGTTATTTCTTTATTGCCATTATGTTAAACGACATAAAATATTCAAATGTTTAAAAAAACTTTGTAGAAAAATTTTATAACTTCAGATAATGAAAACCTATCTATATAGATGTATTTATAATAACATTACTTCAGATTAAAATCAATATGCACTTAAAATGTTATTCATTTAAAACATTAAAGTATGGATATACAATTCAGGCAGGATTTTATTTAATTTCATTATCAAAATTTATATACCCAAAACTTTAAAAAATGGGTTGGTTACTCACATTCTTGTCTATCGATCTAAGGGGATTGTGAGTATTAAAATTGATAATTGGGCCTATCCTGAAGTACGAACCAAAAATTGATAAAAGTTAAGAGTACGGCTTTTCACAGTATAGATATGGTAATACTGAAGGGAGTGACATATATTTATTTTTATTCAAATACAACAAGTTATTATATATGGCTAGATATTATTTTAAGAACTATTGTGTATAAAAATAAGTGAAGTATAATTTCAAACGTCAGAATTATGTATCATTTATGGTCTGGGGATTAGCCATGAAAGACTTTTTTTTAAGTTTAAATTGTGATTTCCATAGCAGAAATACATCAGGCACGATGTGAATACTGATAATTTCCAAGTACACTAAAACACGTCAATGCACAAGTCAATCAAAGAAACACGTTGAAACACATGTGACAATGTCAGGACTTGCTATTGTATTATATTTGAGACGATCTGTAATAATTTTTCCTGAAAATTTGACATAAATAAGTAAACAAGCTTAAAGTTTAGAAGTCCATATATCAAATATTTCTACAAGTTTTTCTATAAACTGCAAAACTGAAACTCGTTCATTCGGAATTCTGATTTACGATCTGTATTTAAGCTCTGATATCAAGATATTGTGTCGTGATGTAAGTCGTGTTTTATCCGTGAAAGTCAATCTTTTACACATAAATCGAACACTTACATTATGAGAGGTGACATATGACCGAGACAGTATAATCAAGTTCTGGGCGTGGTGAGTGTCGCTCAGCGCAGCACTCGTCAGTGTGGAGCTGGTTAGTTGAGCGCTCTTAAGATTTTAACTACTTTTGGATCAAAGATGTGCAACGAACTCAAAATTATGGTACGGCAGTGAACTTTACTTTTAAAAGTTAAATTAATGACTTTGTTACTGATAAATAAATAGTAGGCCTAGTGTATTTTGATTTCATGTAAATTTTCATAAGCATTATGTGTTTTATTTGAAACGGTTTTTAACCAACTAATTACTTGCCTATGGTAAATTTTAGGACTTTGTTAATTATATTCTTATTTGAGCTAGAAAATTAATACTGCTATGATAAGTTTGGACTTGCTGAAAACATGGAATCTGAAAAAGCACAGTTAAAGAAACTGTTAAGAAATAAAGACACCATACAGTTAACAACTAAACATTTACAGGGAAAATGCATATTAAATTGTTTTAATATTGAAGGAAAAAGATTGACTGCTTATGATAAGATAAGATAAGATAAGATTTTTATTGATCATTAGACAATACATGCAATAGATCACGTCAGAATACTTATACTAACAGTAAAATTAACAATTTAAATTAAACACTCATTATAGAAGACACAATAGTTTTTACATTAATTTAATACAATAATGTTAGTGAGACAAAAGGTTGTAATATTTAGCAGACAATACACTAAAAAACTATCTCACTGATGTCAGATGAATAAAACTCTGATAAGTCATAAAACGGCCTCTCTACCAGCCACTTATAAATAACAGTTCTAAATTTATTGAATGTAACACTCTGAGCAACTCTGTAACACTCTATTCAATAAGTGGTAGTTTATTGAATAGATCTATTCCAACGGCCTCATATGAAGTTTGAATTTTTGAAAGTCTTGTGAAAGGTTTGTTGATCAGGTTAGCGCCTCGGGTATTGTGAATATGCATGTGCTTATTCAGTGTCAGGTTTTGAAAATTATTTTTGACATGGATCAAGCAGTAAAAAATGTAAAGATTTATAACTGTCAAAATGGCTTCTTTTTTAAAAAATCGGCCTTACAATGATCTTTGAAATTAGCATCCCGCTATAACTCTCATGGCTTTTTTCTGAGTCAATAAAATTTTATCAATACCAGATGCATTGCCCCCACAAGAGCAGACCATAACTAATGATGCTCTGAAACAGCGCAAAGTAAACCATTCTTAGCGTATCTTTGGAAACATAAAGATTTTAGTTTTCGCAATAAATATACCACCCCTGCTCACTTTTTTTATGAACATAACCAACATGCATGTGCCAAGACAGCGTAGGATCTAGAAAAATTCCTAATAGTTTTACACTCTCAATTGTTGTTTCATTCAAAATTGTTCTATTAAGAGTAAATACCAAGTGTTGGGTCTTCTCTGTGTTCATAAAATAACATATTGGCTTTATACCAGTTATCGGCTTGATTTAAAATAATTTTAAAATCATTAAAAATTAAGTCTAATGAAGGTTGAGTTGTAAAAAAAAGTAACGTCATCAGCAAACATAACCGATCTGAAATTGACATTAACATCTAAATCATTAACTAAGACTAAAAAACAAAAGTGGGCCCAGAACAGATCCCTGTGGTACCCCATGACAAACCTCAGCATAATTAGAGTAGGTATTATTGCTGAATACTGTTTGAAAACGATTACTGAGATAGGAATTAAAAAGGGAATTTTTCAATACCAGTTATTCCATAATACTCCAACTTCTTCAACAAAATTCCCCGGTCGACGCAGTCAAACGCCCTAGAAAATATCACATAATATGGCTCCTGTAGGTAAACCTAGCTCAAACTTGGAAAGTATGTGGGACACAAGTCCCTCGACCGCGTCGATCGTGGACATTCCACACCTAAATCCGAACTGACTCTTACTGAAAAGACTGTTAATTTCGAAAAAAGAAGTTAATTGAGTTTTCAGGACTTTTTCGAACACTTTGGAAAAACAGGGGACCAGAGAGATCGCTCTGTAGCTGTTTATTTCACCGTAGTTACCTTTCTTAAAAATAGGTACTACCTTAGACATTTTTAACTTAGCGGGAAAACTTCCCTCCAGTAGACAAGCATTTATACATTTAGCCAGTGGATGAGCTATTGCATCGATTACACCTTTCACAATTACTGACGATATGCCATATACGTCACAGCTTCCCGAGGATTTAAACCCTGAAACCAAACGACTCACTTCACCACCAGTCACTGGATGCCAATTGAAGAGCCGGGAATGGGCCGCCGGGGTACTGCGTTGCAGCAGATCGACAGCAGAAGATGATGGAAGAGAGAGGCTCTGTCGAATCTCGTCCACAGCACTGATGCAGTACTTACTGAAGTCCTCAGCATCGGGTTGCACATGATGTGATGGTCTATCTCTGCCGGTTTCCCGATTCACAATAGTCCAAGCAGCCTTACACTTGTTATCCGCTGTATTAATGAATTCTTCATTTGACTCCCTTCTCGCAACTTGTAAAGCTTGTCTGTAGGTCCTCTTGGCTGCTTTATATGCTTCTATGTACGCGTACCAATCATTGTTTGATAAAAAGGTACAATTTATGTTTGTGAGGAATATATTGTTTCGTATGAAAAGTTCGCACGAGTACTAAGCTAAGGATCTTAAGAAAAGTTATAACTTGAGATTCTGTCTTAGTTTCAGTCACAGCTTTGTCTAGTTTCAATCTAGAGTTTGAAATTTGTAGTTTAACACATTATCTGCTTGAAAACCCCGGGTATTTCTAAGTCTGTATTGAATCAGGTTTTAGAAGATAACTATTTTCTTTCACAAATCACTTTACATAAACGTTTCCTTGCTCCACTTCGAATGAAATGCAAACACTTGTAAACCAGAATACCATCAAGCATGTGCAATTCTGTAACCACCTTTATTGTTTTTTAATTTTATCCTACAACTGTTTATATTTCATTAATACGTAAGAAAGATTATTATTATTATTATTTAATATTAATTATTTATTTTGTTGTTGCCATACATAAGTTTAGATAATTTGAGGTTACAGCAAGTACTGTACTGGTCGGACAAGGAAGATTTCTACAACTAAGTTAAAATTTCATTCATCGAATATAACTGAACTCAAGTTTTATAGATATCACCGCAACTCCTTCAATTAGGGGTTTGGCAATAGCGTTGGTTACAATTTTGACTCTCCAGCACGAAATATATGCAAGGAAATATATGTTTAACATCAGGAGTGGCTTCTCTACTCGTAGTTTGGAAATTGTGTGACTAAGCGACTGGTGAATATTTCGCTTCCCTTGTCCCTTTTTAGGCTCTATTTCATAGCGACACATTTTTGGTCACGTGCCCTATGTCCTGAATAAGGACCATCTAGTCTCTAAGTTAATCCATTGGGAAAAAATGTAATCGATGGCTTAGAGAAAATTTCAAAATTCGCAATGGAATACTTAATGTAAGATTCGCGCGCGAAGTGATTGGAAAATCTTGGTGATGATTATAGGTCTTCTTGAGCCAATTTGAGGACCAGCCAAGAGGTTCTTTTTTAGCTTCCATTGTTTCGGTTTAGTCTTTTTCCCTGATTGGTTATTTTAGTAACCCATTTTTCCCAATGTAAACCAAAACTTTCTAAATCACTATATTATTCTAGTCAGTGGAAGAAGTCACTTGTTTTGCCTTTACCCAAAATGAAGAGTCCAACTGAATGTAAACACTGGAGGTCCTAAATATTATAAAGTGTTCTTAATTAAATATCAGACAAATTAGTGCATAGTCATATTTGAAGACTTTGGATAGTAATAATATTTTAAAAAGATGCAAATCAGATTATAGAGCTTTGTAAAGTAGTGATTTAACACTGCGTTAGTTAAAATAACTGATGACGTAGGACTCGCTATATACGAGGAAAAGGTTTGCTACTTGATGTTACTCGATTTTAGTCGTTTCTTAGATTGTGCGGATGATACGTTATTGTTATCTATCTTGGAAGCATATAATTTTAGTTTTGAAGCTGTAAAATAATTTGGAAGTTATTTATACAGTAGGTATTAAAGAATAAAATCTTGCAATGGAAATCTTTCCGTTGGTTATTAAATTCAGTTGGAGTCCCGCAAGGGTCTAAACTTTTAGCATTATTGTTTTCTCTGTATACAATTAAAACTAATAACTCTATATTACTTTGTACAACACTGCTATACAATAATAAGTTGCAGTTTTATAATAGTTCTGATATTAGCAACATTAGTGATGCTATTCTATGAATGGACTCAGACTTAGAAGCCACTTGTATTTAGTATGTTAATCGTGTTTTAAAGTTTAATATATTTACCCGCAAACCAATTGTATTTGGATCATATCGTATGTTACCAAATATTGATTACAATAATTTACATCCTGTAGTAATGAAGCGAACAATTTATTAATAAAAAAAAAATTATTAACTAGAGTTTGAGAATGACATGTTGATTTTTCATGGAGTGAATAGATTAATAATATACATCATAGGGTATTTCAGTGTTTATATAAGTTAAAAATATTATGTTTCCGTCCACCGTTACGTATTAAAATTTTTAGTTCTATTAGTTATTTTTCCTTTGATTATGCTTCTGTTTCCATAGTGATTTAAATAAAGAGTTTTAGTAGTGAGTTGCAGAAAGCACAATATTAATTTTTGTATATATATAATTTTGTAATACTGTATATGTAATTTTGCACTACTTGAACATGCGCCTCAGTATTATGTTGAACATTAAAAACTACAGGACTCTTTAACTTTGGCAGAGACAAAATTGCGGACTTAATTAAAAATCCTTCACTTCATTGAAGATTTATCTAAAAAACTTTAAATGGATTCAGTAATTTAAATCTCCAATAGATGTTATATCTATCATTGCCTTATAAACATTAACAATACTGACTTCCGTAAAAGTAAATAGTTCACTCCGTAAGATCTCCTATTTTTATATTTGTCAGTTGATTTGTTATTTATATAATTTTGAGTTACAAAAAAAATACAATCATTAAAACCAACCAATTGAATATTGTAATATATTTACTTGCCCCATTTATAATATGAACAATCATTAGTTGGTTGGGTGGGGGGGGTTGAGAGATAGAGAATTCATATTACATCAATTATAAATATAATTATATTATAAAGTCTAACGGAAAACTAAGATAGTTTTATAACTAAATTTTTTGGTCTTGACTCTAATAATTTATCTACTCTTATTTATCATTTTATGCAGATAATATTATTAAAAATTATCGTTTATGGTTGCTAGCTAAGTTGTATGAAACATATTATCTGAAGATGAAAAGGAAGCGGAAGAAAGACATAAAACCCCAGTAGATTTTCAAGATAACAGAACACAGACGTAGTTACCCTAGTGTCAGTGTCTGCCACGTAATTGAATGTTAAGCCGTCTGAGCTAATCTGCGTCTCGCCGCTCCACGCTTTACTCGTACCTGGAAACTGCACATTCTCTATAGAGATAAGATTGAAATCTAAACCAGGCCCGCCTTTTTGTATAGAAGTAGTGATAGAAATTATGCTGTACATTTTATAAATTAAAATTTTTCGTAAAAAATCATAATAATTACTGTTTTATTCGCAAAGATAAGAGAAAGTAGACGTCATGCGTGATTGTATTTTTGATATATTAAAGTAAGTTAAATATTGAAGAATAATTTGTATAATTATGATACTATGATTACTGATTTATTGAGAATTTCTTAATAATGTAGGAATTATCTTAAAAAGAAAAATAAAAGCTGTAAGCACGACATTGATAAAAAAGACTTTTTGTCATCTTTTGTCAAAACTCTTACTGTCATCACGAGCTCATAAAGTACGCTACAAATATTGTATATATGTAAACATTCAATAAAAAAGAGCATTTAAATTTATTGTGTGAGGGAGCATGTCATAAGTAATGTCAATGTAATCTCAAGTCATTCCTCACCTTATTTTGAGGAACATGACTTGAGATTAGTGCCCTAAATTCTTCCTCATGGATCTCGATTGGAGGCGGCCCCTACCCCCTAACCCTAACCCATCCTGAATATCCAATAACTCCGGAAGCAGCGCCAATGTCCATATAGGACCAAGTGCAATTTATAAGCTTCTTGGGACAAGAACAAAACAGTGCTAATCTTGAAAATGGCTGGACCTAATTATATAATGTAAAAATGAATGGTTGGTGTCCATGAAAGGTTTATACGAAAAGAAGGATTGGAAGATTTTCTGAAATTTAATTGACACTTTGCATAACAGCTGTTGACACTTTAAAACTTTCTTTGACGGTTCTCATCAAAAAGGTTGAAATATTTTTTGGAAATTTTAATTTTGTAAAATATTAAGTACATAGTGTTCACTAGTGGATTGCAGATAATAGTGAAAAAATTACCCTGTATCGTGTAATCCAGTTTGGGCCAATGACGACCAAAAACATCGAATGCATTAGAAATACCAAAGTAATTTGTTTAAAGTTACTGTTGGTAAATGATGATGTCACAGCTGGCTAGTGATGTCACAATGCTATTGATGTGGCTAACGTGTTGCTTGCGGCTAAGTGCTCATTGCTGGTCACATACTGCAATTAGATCACAAAACACTTACGACAACTATAGACGCTCAGTGTTCTTTATTGATTAAATTACGTCCTATTAGACGAACGGATTGATCAAATTATTTTCTTTATTTATGTTTAGACACTTTGTATTGTACCTACTTAAAAATTGTCACTCTTTTCTTATTTTTTTTGTATTACTTATCTCATCATTATGCTTGCTTAGATCAAAATAATTCTTTTACTGATATATTCTACATCCCCGTGTAATGGTTTCCATCTCGTGAGGCATAAGAGTTGTTTTATTTTACAAAGATTTTAATTTAACCTAATAACATAGTTTGTTATTTATTATAAAACATATAAGCTTAGATGAATTAAATTTTGTTTTACATTACGTACTGTTTCCTCCTCTTCCAGTATTACGTTTCCCATTAATTAATAAAAAGCTCATAGATTACGCAGGTTACATGATTACTATGTAAATCGCAGCATATGGCATCACAAATGCTAACACCTGAGGACAAGGGGGCCTACTGCTGCTGTGAACGTGTTTTAGTATTTCCAAACCGTGTTTGCCCCGTTGTTGATTCCCCGGCTCCATCACATCAATAGGGAGTGTTTTGATGCCGTGTTTCTCTTTCTGTTTGCCTAAGATTATTTTTCATGCTCTACCACCAGTGGTAGGGAATGGACACCTGTTGTCGAAACTTGTATTTATTTCCATTACAGTTAACTAACTCAAGCATTCACAGTATCACTTAAAACCAATAAATTAGTCTTTAAAATGTTTTAAGAATTATTGCGTAATAATACCTATTTATGGTTTTAACGAATAGTTCAAATTTAATATTGAAACGCTTAGGTTTATTATAGCAACGTAATAAGAAATGAGTTAAGGTAGGTCGTTAAAGATACATAAACTTAATACAGGATTTATTGCATATTAAAACAGTTTGCTTAGCGCGTAAATCCAATAACGTTTACGTAACAAAGGTACTTGCGTAATAATCCTGGTAAAATATTGGTTACATTACTATACTAAGACATAGGTTTAGCTACTCTTAGATCGCAATATAATATTAAAATATTGCTGAATTATGTGCCAAAGAGTTACCTTAAACTTATCGTTACGATTATTCAACTTCTTAACTTCTTAACTGTGTTTTAAACTAAATTTCTGTTAGAGTTTGCATTGTTGAACCAATCAATAAATATATACATACATTAGGCTAAAAGGTCGACTAAAGCAAAAAAGTACCTACTTCCGGCCATAGTAATCTACGTACAATATAAGTATTTTTTCCCGCCGTTTGCCTTTTTGCCTAGATAATAAAAAGGAATGCATGTAAAAATCTGGAGTCTTCTTCGACCATAAAGCATCTTCCTGCCATTGTAATCTATATTTGAAATGTAGCCTCGAGAAGTGTGTACAACAAAATAACTTTTGTAATTTTTATGTGTACAATGCACATTTTGGATTCAAAAAAATCCATCTTTAGGTACTCTTACGAAAAATTTCCTTCTTCCTCGAATGCAAAATGTACATTGTACAAATAAAAATACAGAAGTGTATTCTTGTTAGTCACTGTAATATACTTCCGTTGCCATAGTTACCTTTGCATTGTTGCCTGGATTAATAAAATATGAGTATATAATAAGTTAGTCTGGTCTACATTGGTAAAAAAGTGACCATTCCTGGTCATTTTAATTAGTTCTTTTGGCTTAGCAACTTTAGCATTGATGCATGAACCAAAAAGTTATATAAATGTGTAAAGGAAAGACTATAATAAAGAGGCTACTTCAGGTCATTACAGTTTACTTTTTGTCTAAGGCTTTTCCGGTGTCCTAGCAGCGTTTGTTATCCCGATTAGGAAAGTTGGTCTGAAAAAGCTACTGCGGATTAAAATCTTTGCTCTGAAATCTATTTCAAACACCGTAGCAGTGTTTAAATTATTGTTTGAATCCAGATAGTGTATACATAAGTCAGATAAGTCTACTTTATTAAAAAAATGACTTACAAAGCGGCCTTTATGTTCTTCTTCCGGTTTAAGGTATTTCCAAAGCTGGTAGTCTGTGGAGGGCATAATTACCATGTGTGTCAACAATAGCCTTGCTGTTTGTGAAAATTCTGTACATTTTGTATTTAAGAGGATAAGGCACTTGTATTTAGATTTTTATCGTTATAGAACTTCGGTAAATTGTAAAAAAGGAAGTTTTTCTATGGGTGGAACCCCATTTATACCCATACGGGTGGTTGGTCTTGTAAAAAGACCATTTATTTTTCTGTTCAGACGATGGGACTCACATGTTTCAAATTTCAAAATAGGAAAATTAAAAAATAAGTTTTTGTGGGATTAAAACCCCAATGGTTAGTTGATAGTCATAAAATACACACATAACATACATAATTCATATGTGTTTCAAATTTCTAGGGCATCGAAAAGTTGGTAATTTAACTTCTATCCATGTTTTACTATTATAAAATGGTTTAGTGTTTATATTTAGGCCATGATGCATACATGAAATGAAATGAAAAATGTCTTTATTGAACAAATGAAAAACACATTCAATTGGTGAGGTTAGGACCATTAAGTCATCTCTTACACCTAACCATACATGTGCCAAGTTTAAACATTGTGAGATTTGGTGAAGTTAGTGAATTATTGATGAGCGAGTGAGGGCTTTACCTTTTTACTAGGCTTTTACATACAGTGCCCTTTTTACAGAGATAGCTGTGGATTTTAAAAATTGTTAATATTGATAAAAATATATCTTGAGCTCTATAAAACGATTCTCACTTTCTTTTGAAACATTTACCAAATAATAATACATTTTTTACTTAAAATATTTTTTCTGCCAAAATTATGTTATTGCTCATACACGCTAACAAATGTAAACGTTATTTCATAACTATATTACTGTTAAAACACTGTTGACTACTTTGATTCAATTTATATATGTTCATATTTAGTACGAAAATACGGGCCACAATGAGTGGTTACAGTGTATGTTTGTTTAAAATTTGACGTATACAATCTGGTTATAATAGAATATACATTTAATAAAAAACCAACTGTGCAAAACCTGCATGAATATTCAACCAGGTTTACATATTTAACTCCTGGAATCTTGCAGCTTCCTCGTGATCGAGTTTTGTTAAAAGGCTGCTGTACCGTGGGAGTTAAACTGCTTTTAGACTGAATTTACGTTTGAATAGTGGAATTTAAATTTTAAAAAAGGAATACGGTGTATAAGTAAATTTTACAAATGAGATGTTAATGCATACAGTAGCACATATTGTACAACTGAACACCATTCCTGAAATACCAGTCATTACCATACTCATGATAATAAATTGTTTATTTTTTAGAACTCCTATTTAAACCTATTCTTTTTTAGAACATGAAAATTCAATAGATTCATTTCAGATTATGAACTGAAGAATACAATAATTTTTAGTTGTGGTAAAGGGCTCAGTGTTAGAAAGTCCACGCCATGACTAGGACACCTGTTTTCAGTTTGTAATTTGTAATTCAAGATAAATACATTTACATCTCAAAACCGTATCTCTTCCAAGTGATTGATGGCTGCACAATGCTAATTTTATGAAGAAATATTTACGATTAAATAGTTTTAGTATTTTTATTAATTATTCTGGTGATTAATGCGTTTTACTCGGTTGATGAGTTCATGGTGAGTCGTAAGGATAACTAATTGGTATTGGGCTAAAATCAGTCAATTTTCGATCTGGTGTATCTAAATGTTGGATATGTATGGATGTGTGTGTGTGTGTGTGTGTGTGTGTGTGTGTGTGTGTGTGTAATGCTTGTATGAATGGATGGATGTATTATTAGATTAGAATTTTAACTTTTATACTCGTAGTATAACGGCAAGCTATGGTTCAATTGTTGGTTATACTAGAAGTGAGTATCAGTAGTTACCGATGAGATAAAAAATTGAATATTGCCTGAAGCAAAACGCAGCCTGGAAACTAAGCTCTTAAGTGTTGTTACTCCATTTACAAGCTAAAATAGGAATGTTGTACCCACCTATAACTAGAGCGAGTAACAAAATCATTATATCTGGAGTATTAACAAATTTATCTTTCTTACAAATGTAAATATTTTCCAATGAATACAAAATGTGCTATATATACAATGTGCTATAGCATTAGTATAATACATAAAAACATATACAAAGACGTGAAACATATTTTTAGATACTCCACTTTATAGAGAGGTTAGATTTAAAATTGAATAATATATTATTAATATAATCTCATTATTATACCAACGGTGAATTTCCATTACGGCAATGATTAGTACTTAAGTTAGAGGAGATGCAGACATAAACCCTATGTTGCATTATTTTTATTTCGCAGTAGTACGTCACATAACAGATTATTTACAACCGATTATTAATTCATATAATATTATAGATTGAGGAAAATCTAAACATTTTACATTACTCTAAAAGCTTATTTAGAAAAATTTTGGATATTAAACTGTCTGTAAGCAATTTCAATTGTTTGGTCAATAACCACAATTTTACTAATAATTACTATAGATGAAAATAGCCGGTGGTACATTGCAGTGTAGATAGAACGAGTGAGAAATGTCAACGTTCAGTGTATTTTATACTGAACATTCCATCAGTGACAGCTGTTCGCGAGACTTGTCACAGTTTACTAGTTAAATCGGATATAGCAGCAGATCCTGGTGTCAACAAACGTTGTAGGGCGAGCATGTTCATACGTGCGCTATTGTTCACTCACTCGGGGTACTTTTTTCTGTAATTAATAATATTTTATCATAATAAAGAAGAACCGTCGTATGTCTCATTTATAGTAAACCTAACTATTTGAAATATAATTGTGATATCCATTAATAGTTAACAGCTCTGGTTGCAGATCGTACTATTCATCATTTTATAAAAACTTACAAGTAAAGTTATATAGCAATAATAAACTTAATAAAAACTATTACATTAATTTATGATTTCCATTATAAAAAAGTTCCTGAAGTATTGTAACCAAACAAATAACCTGCAGAGTGTGCATTAACTGTGGGGGGGGGGGCAGGCAGTGACGTTATCGCAACTACTTCATCTTGAATATGTACTCATGGATCTACATGAGTAATCTGTGTAATGCCTATCCTTCAAACTATAAAGATTAAAGTACTACAATGGTTTATATTCTTTACTCTGAGATTTACCTCAGAAATTATACAAGTATGATACAAAGAAGACTACATAAGTCATTTCTAATGAGGATTTCAAACATATACGTATATCGTAGCCATATATTTAATGCATTCCACTTTAATACACCAATATAATCGATCGTAAACGTAACCGTAGAGGCATATGATTAAATGTATCGCATTCTGGTTTGAGAAGAATGTAATATACTCATATATAAAAAATTATACATTATTAGCCAGAATAAGCACATAATGTTATTTTATGAAAACGACACTACTTATAATAAATGAAGAACAATATTAACTTGCAATATATGCCAGAGTATCCTGATGGTAGATTTTACAGACACTAATAAACGATACTCTACTCACAAAATGATCTACTTTTTCACACTATTTTACACAGTGTAATATCACAACATTATTAGTGCAATATTTATATCATTAAATAATATTAAAAATTTTAGCTAGGTTGTTTTCAGTTTATAGGTGTATAATCGCCAAACATCCTGAGTTTAGCAATCAAAATTAGAGGAAATTTTCAATTATACATACTATTGCCCAATTTCACGTCCAAGATCAAGTGTTCTTTACCAAGAACAATATTGGGCTCTATTTTCGAGATATGTAAATTCTAATTATTCATTGGTCATTTTGTAACGAAATGTTTGAGTCCCCAAGTAGTAAAGGGGGGAAAGGCCGTACTTGGACGTGGAAGGTCGAAAGAGATGAGACAATTTGTGTGGGTGGGATTAGAAATGTATAATAAATCAAGCAATGCCCTACTGCTAGCCAGCCCCCACCATAAACAGGCAACCCCCACCACACCTCTTTCACTAGATAAGCAGGAGGCGTGGAGCTGGCAAGGCAGTCGGGCCCTAGCGGCCTGACCAGTCGGACGGGCGTGTTGAGCCCCGACACCCCCGACATGGGCGTGTTGAGCCCGTCGGGACACCGGACGGCGGGCGTGTTGAGCCCCGGTACCTTGTCGGACGGGCGTGTTGAGCCCCCGACACCCCCGCATGGGCGTGTTGAGCCCGCGGGACACCGGATGGGCGTGTTGAGCCCCCGGTACCTCGTCGGACGGGCGTGTTGAGCCCCCGACACCCCCGCATGGGCGTGTTGAGCCCGCGGGACACCGGACGGGCGTGTTGAGCCACCGGTACCTCGTCGGACGGGCGTGTTGAGCCCCCCGACACCCCCGCATGGGCGGTGTTGAGCCCGCGGGACACCGGACGGGCGTGTTGAGCCACCGGTACCTCGTCGGACGGGCGTGTTTGAGCCACCGGCATCTCCGCAGGGGCGTGTTGAGCCACCGCGGAACATCGGAAGGGCGTGTTGAGCCACCGATGTCATTAATAACAATGTGGTTGGATGGGGAATGGGCCCCCCACCCTTCCACATGTTATCTGATACTGTCGTCGGGGGCTCAACACGCCCGTCCGACGAGGTACCCACAAATTGTCTCATCTCTTTCGACCTTCCACGTCCAAGTACGGCCTTTTCCCCCCTTTACTACTTGGGGACTCAAACACTTCGTTACACTCTCCCATTTCTTTCTAAAAAAAAGTATAATAAAGAACTCAAAAATACTTTTTCCTGTTTATAATTTTTTTTTCCTTTTTTATCTCTTTTTTATACACACACAATCTAAGAACTTTTTGTCTGTCTAAGAAAAATAGAAACCAACCATAAGATACATAAATTAACCAACTTTTGCTTAACAATATCAAAGAATAAAAATAACATCTTAATAGTAATAAAAATCAACAACTTCTTAATAATAATAATAAAAATCAATAATAACTTTTTAATACTATAAACAAAAAATAATAACCAAGAATGTAAGGTTATTTCTTCCAGTACTTGGATCCTGTTTGTCGGTCCCTGTACTTCCTAGTACCTTTCCCCAGCCGCTTCACTTTTCTGGTCCGCTGCTTCCTGTTATCACCTTCAGTGCTTGTTTCTCCGGGTATTGATAATTTGTCTGGTAAAGCCTGACAGGGGTCCAAGTATTGGTTAATCACGGACTCGGGGTGCCCCCTTTTCTCCAAGTCCTTTGGTAGTTTACCGCTTCCGTACAAGTACATGTATTAGTTGGTCCGTCTTCCCTGCAAAACCTGCACGTGATCTTTTTTTGGTAGTCTACAGTCGCGAGCAAAATGACATGTTTTTACCTCAATTCCAACAGGTACCATTGGTTTCTCGGTCTGTACTTTCCTGGGGACGCGGATTTTTCTTTCTTGTAGGAGGATAATTCCCTTGTGGTCTGGGTAAAGGGACTCTTCTCTGTTGATTTCTTTGATACGCTACTTCTGGGTACATAGCCTGAGCTGGATCATTAGGTGGTCTATAGCTAGCTGCGGCCTGTTTTATAGCCTCATAGTCACTTGCTGCTTGGATCAGCTCTGGAAGTGTAGTTATGTTATTCCTTAACCCGTATAGCTTATATTCCGGTAACATATTCTCAAATATTTGGTTAAACTGTTGGACCGGGGAATACCTTCCATGCCGTCGCATTAGTGTCTGAATAGCCACCGTATAATCTTTGAAACTTTCATTTTGACCCTGGGTCCTACCTCTAATCTCGATATCTAATTTTTCTCTGAACCTCCTCGGTAGGAACTGTAGTTTCAAAGCACTTCAAAAATTCGTCCCAAGTAATTCCACATGGATTTAGAATTACGGTACCAAAGGAGTGCTTTCCCTTTTAATAGTTCAGGTAAAAGCTACAAGGAGATGTTTCCGAATTAGTATTATATGCTTCTTTGAGCTCATTTCAGTCTTTCAAGGAATAGCATTACATCTCTATCGCCATCATAATTCAAGTTCCATTTCCGTACCATATTGCATATACTTGTGCTATCACTGGAGGGCAAAGAGCTTGAGTTTTGTTCCGAATTGTTTGGATAATTGACTCTAGGTGCTGGAGTAATGTTTAATTGATATTCTCCTTTTAGGAATTGACTAAGGATCTGTCGTTGTTCCTTTACGGTGTCAGCGGAGGGAAGGCGAAATTTTTTTTCAATTCTTCAATTAGTTCGTCTTTCTTTAACTGATAAATCCACGAGATCCGTGGATTCTTTTTATTTTGGGCGGTCGCGACACTCTCAGAAGTCCGAGTCACAGTCTGACATTTTTGAAACAAGTTTTAGAGATTTCACAATTTTCATATAACTAGCAGAAACAAATCTTAAAGTTCTTAAGTTTATGTGTGTTAATATTATAGGGGCAATGTCCTATTATGTTTCTTACGTACCAATAATAATGTTCTTATATGTACAAACCAGTGTTCCATTATAAATCTAATATATACAACTAATCACAATCCAAACCAGTGTTTAAAAAAAATTTTAACAGTTTTTTTTAAAAATAAATTTAGCAAACACAATGTCTCACAAACTGCAACCAAAATACTTTAAACAGTCCCTGTTCGGGCGCCAAAATATGTAAGGGGGTTTTCCTCTCTCTCACTAAACACTTCTATCCCACGGGAAAACCCACCTCCGCACTAGTCTTTTGTAAGGGGATTCTATCCTGGGTCACTAAAGTAAAATGAGAAGCACAGTTTAAGTGAAACACTGGTCTGCTTTATTACATCTATCCCCAGGTCTATGTACACTATATACAAATTGAGCTTCTGATTCCTTAATTCTAATATTTACAACTTGGTGTTCCCTTGAGAACTCCCGCACTGGACCTGGAGCTGGATGGCCGAGCTGGGTATCGAACTACGATCTCTCGTCAGGTGCAGTCCTGGGATCGACTGGTAGCCCCCGTAAGCTTCCTTAACCTCCGTTTTGAAGTGCTCGAGGTCTAGTAGCAGGTTTCGGAGATCAGCATAGCTGTCATGACTCTATGGTCCCCGGTTGAAACAGCGGCGTATGATGTCCCCTAGCTCCGTGTCCTCTCGACTGGCTGGCAGACCATCACATCCAAAATCACGACTCCTACGAGTACTTCTGATCAGGTAGCGATCCTGCATCAGAATGAATCTGAGAACATACAAACTCTCTTTATATGTATCAGATAACATGTGGAAGGAGTGGGGGGCCATCCCCATCCAACCACATCTGTTATTAATGACATCGGTGGCTCAACACGCCCTTCCGATGTTCCGCGGGCTCAACACGCCCCTGCGGAGATGCCGGTGGCTCAACACGCCCGTCCGACGAGGTACCGGTGGCTCAACACGCCCGTCCGGTGTCCCGCGGGCTCAACACGCCCATACAGGGGTGTCGGGGGCTCAACACGCCCGTCCGACGAGGTACCGGGGGCTCAACACGCCCGTCCGGTGTCCCGCGGGCTCAACACGCCCATACAGGGGTGTCGGGGGCTCAACACGCCCGTCCGACGAGGTACCGGTGGCTCAACACGCCCGTCCGGTGTCCCGCGGGCTCAACACGCCCATGCGGGGGTGTCGGGGGCTCAACACGCCCCTCCGACGAGGTACCGGGGGGCTCAACACGCCCATCCGGTGACCCGCGGGCTCAACACGCCCATGCGGGGGTGTCGGGGGCTCAACACGCCCGTCCGAGAAGGTACCGGGGGCTCAACACGCCCGTCCGGTTGTCCCGCGGGCTCAACACGCCCATGCGGGGGTGTCGGGGGCTCAACACGCCCGTCCGACGAGGTACCGGGGGCTCAACACGCCCGTCCGGTGACCCGCGGGCTCAACACGCCCATGCGGGGGTGTCGGGGGCTCAACACGCCCGTCCGACTGGTCAGGCCGCTAGGGCCCGACTGCCTTGCCAGCTCCACGCCTCCTGCTTATCTAGTGAAAGAGGTGTGGTGGGGGTTGCCTGTTATGGTGGGGGCTGGCTAGCAGTAGGGCATTGCTTGATTTATTATACATTTCTAATCCCACCCACACAAATTGTCTCATCTCTTTCGACCTTCCACGTCCAAGTACGGCCTTTCCCCCCTTTACTACTTGGGGACTCAAAACACTTCGTTACAATTTGTAGGAACGTAAGTATTATAATTTACAGCTCATAGACGCTGAGAGCTCCAAAGACAGGAAGCTGTCAGAAGCTAGAGCTCACATGGACTAAATGCTCTAAGAGGCTGAGAACACTCAGTCTCCATGATCTCCAAATAATGGTGGGGGGGGGGGCTTCCAGAATCCGGAGCTTGGAGAGGCGGAATACTCTTAGAGACTGAGAACTCTTGGTGTGTATGATCTCCAGACAGAGTGCTGTCAGAAGTTGGAGGTCACAGAGGTTCAATGCTCCTATAGTCTGAGAGCTCTAAGGGTCTATTATCTCCAAATTCAGGGAGCTGAAAGAAGCTGGAGATAATACAGGCTGAATGCTTGTAGAGGCTGATAGATTTCAGAGTCTAGCTTTCAGATATCCAAATAGAAAACTTCCAGAATCTGGAGGTCGCAAGAGTTTGAATGCTCCTAGACAATAATATCTCTAAAAGTCCCTGATCATCAGACAGAGAGCTGCCAAAAAGTGTATCTCCCAGAGGCCAAATGGTCTTAGAGAGCCCGTAGCTGCTATAAATAGTAAAAGAAAGAGTATTTTATGGTTTCATTAATTTAAATTTATACACTTTAAGAAAGCAATTCCTTTAAGTTTCTATGTACTAGTCCATAACTAAGGGTACATATTTGAAATTATTTATAATATCTTAAATAATACTCGTACATTATAGCAGTTTAAAACGAATAATGTACATCCTATTAACAATTGTTGTTTTGTATATTATAATATAGGAATATGAACATGTTATCTCTGTTCTTTGATTATTAAACTATAGTAAAATATTCTTTTTTCATACCAAATTACATTCTTTGTTATTTTATCACATATTATAATCATTTACTTCTCAGAAAACCAAGGAGCATCATAATTGTTTGTGAGTTGTTAGTCCATAACAAGTTTAGTTTCTCCACTTATTATTCACCCCAGGAGTAATTAATCTAAGTAATGAAAATCTACAAAGTCAGTAATAGCGTAATTATCGCTTTAGTTTTTCAACTACTTTTAGTGAGATAAATAACCAGCAGGAATGCCAACAAGAGGATGTCGGCCTGCAAACTGCCAAAGCGTAACAAATTGGCGACCCACCTCAACTGAACTATTGCGTTCCTTCACTTAACATCTCTCTAGGAATTCAGGAGTAGAATGTTCCCTCCGTTAGACTAAAATAGTGTATGTAATAAGTAAACAAACTAAACATGTTACAAACTTTATCACTATAACTTGAAGCCGCTTTTATTCTCCGTATAAATTATTCTGTAACTTACAATGGTAAGCTGTCAATTCGTGCAGTAAATAAATTTTGATGCTAGTAATACAAAATTTTGAGGTCTTCATTTTGTTTGATAACAAAATTGAAATGGGATACTATTACTATTTGCAATGTTGTTATTTATTTGAACAATACATAATCCATAGAAATATAATATTTTAATACTCTATGTCTGTGTTATTACTGTTACCATATTATTACAAATCTAGCAGCAAAGACATGTAAAACTGTGATTGCTGTTATTATTAATGACCACATACGTCTATATATGATTTTATAACAGTTTTGTTTGTCACTTACTACTGAATAAGTTGAAAACTCATTGTCAGTTCAGTGATGTTACTTAAGACAGATATAATGAAAGAGAAGAGAAGATGCTTTTCAGAGTGAAGTGTTAACACTGAAGGATGGAGTGGAACACTTCAACACGAGATTAACATCCGTACCGGTGTACTGGAGCAATATCAGAGATGAAATAAGTTAGATATATTGCTTATAGCCCACAGATCAGAGAAACTGATATACTAGTTCTTGAGATCTTTTAAAAGACTATAACATTAAATACCTCGTTAGGTAATTTGCCGAAAGAGGGAACACAGAATAGATGGATAATCGCGTCAAATATCTATTATTGTACAGCTTACAAATAAATCAGTCGTAGCTTAAAAAACTAAATATTTGCTAACTTGTACCACTAGCAGTATTATATGTGTAACTAATACAGTGAAACTAATAGTTGTGCAAATTAAAATGTCAAATTAATCCGATAGTATGTACAAGAAAAACTAGTTTTACTATCAAGAAAGATCTGACTAATAGTAAAATGGAAGTGGCCAATAGCGGCCAGTTGTGTATTTTCGACCTTACCGAAAAATACCAAAAATTATCTTCAAACGTCCCTTACTTTTTATATAAATCTCGGATGTAAATAAAAAATTTGATCACTGTTGGTGAATTATTCATCCACGTTTGGTTGTTTTCTTGTATGAAGGTTGTAACATATTTTCTGGCTTTATCACAAGTCGGATTTATGTAGTCTTGAAAGCGCCATAATATAATGGAAAAGTGTTTAATTTTGATAAATGAATAGTCTATTAATTGCATAGCTAGTATACGATTTTTAACCGCCATTGTAACTCGCAAGTAACAATGCAGGAATCGATGACATTATAAGTTACCCAAAATGTAAGTCTTCGACTGTAAAAGATAATATTTTAAATTATACCTCAATTATTTCAAACGTCAGTATTAAAAGAGTCCCAATGTTAGCAATGAAAATATTTTTCAGCATTAATAGGAATATTTTATTATTAGTGGAATATTTATTAAAAGACTGATTTCCATAAATTAACGACATTTTATAACATTACCTTCGTCAAATTGTACAACTTCTAAACGCTTTCCTTTGTAACGATTTGCAAAGTTCCACTTTGGCTACAATGTTTAATTGACATTTACAAACGAATAGTATGAAACCATAATCAAACATTCAGTGATGTACCAATTCGCGCTTTCATTGGTTGATATTGGCTATTTGATCATGTAGTGACGTTGTTTCCCTGCGGTAATGGGTGTGTAATTGGAAATTGTTGTTTTCATGACAGATCTGAGTTTTATTGCACTACGATTTCTCAATGTGAACCAAAATGCTCCATAAAGCTTGGTCTAATGATATAATGCGTATTTTATTGTAATTACAGTTAATTACATATCCATGCAGGTTTTATAAGCACTTTCTCTGTTACTGTCATTCTTGCGTCATATTACTCTACTTACTGCAATTACATGCATTTTTCTGCAATCTTCCGAAGTATAGAAATAAATATTTCTTTCCAAACTTTAATAACCAATAACCGATGCTGTTGCATTGTACAGGGAAGTAGGAGTACGCCACACCATGTGTCACGTGACAGGCTTCCTTAGGTTCAATGCAATTCTTAGAGTCTGCAACTTGCATTATTGAATCATCGTTCTGATAGGCAATCATAGGGCAAATAAAATTTTACATCCCCTGGCAAACAAAAGAGGCATTGTGTCAGCTTACTTGTGATAGGCTCCAACGATCTTCTGGCCAATTCAATAGTTAGTCAAAGAACATTATAGAACTCATTTTCTCATTTCTTTGTAAAAATCAAGTTTAATGCAAAATTTCAACTCTACACATGCAATCTTTCTCAGACAAAGTGAAGTATGATGAATATTGCGAGGTTATAAACAATTACTATAGCGTTTTTATAATACTCTATTTGCTTACATTTGAACGTTTCCGTTTAGGATCTACGTCTACTTTCTGAATAAGTCAAAAGGATAGTACAGTTGAAAGTTCACTTGAGTCTAGTAAGTATTTATTGTTATTTTTAATATTTAATACCAATTATTACAAAAAAGCTTGCATTACTCTCCACTATTCAGAAAGCAATAATGTTGTATTTTCTACATTTTGCACGGTTGATTATTTTCAACCTAATATCTAAGCAGTGTTAAAATACTAATTCCATTAAACACAACCATTAATAACTAAAAATTTGTTAGTGGCTTAATGTATTACAAATGTCAAGAACTTGAAACTAAATACACAAAAAATATCAGCAAAACATGAATTGTAAAATATCAGCAAACTAAATAGATTCTCGAATGTGGACTATTCATATTGTTTCAAACTAAATAAACCCTGAAAATGAAAGTTTCATAAATTAATCCAATACCAGGGATCAAGTTCAAAACTAAATTGAAATCTGATCCATACAGTTAATTCTGTATAGATAATATTTCGCCCTGTACACTAATAATCAGGAAAATTGCAGATACGACTCAATTAGACGATGAGAGTTCTAAGTTCAACGTCCGGGCTCGACAAGCCAGTCACGTACACACTTCCAGCCAATTAGGAATTGTTGTAACGCCGGTAATGGCAAACAGATAATAACGTCATTCACTGAAAGTTTGCTTGATTAGACCTTAGAAACAGTAGCAGATAAATTTGCTAATCAGTTGTAACATAACATCTAAAAACATTTTACACGTCAAGGACAATCTAACTCAGTTGACTTATGCTTAACCTTTATTTCAACTTATCAAGCATTTGCATTACTAATGGTTTGGTTAATAATAAAAATAAGTTACTCTTCTTAAATATCTAAAGTCATTACAATAAATTAGTTAATTCAATGTTTAAACAGTCGTATGCATTTTATTAATCTAAATAAAATATGGAGTGCTAAGTACTAATCGTCTCTATAAACATGGTGTTTTTAAAGATAGAAAACAATCTGGTAATCTTTAATAGAAGTCCTTTTGTTGTGTTAATCTTACGTTAGTAGTAGATGAAATTAACTATAGTAAAACTAGGTATATTACATTCACAATACAATAAAGCGCAATTATTCTGTAACATTCTAAAAGTTAAAATTGTCGCCATTTGCATGATTCAATACATGATATAAGCAAAGCTATAACCCAGCAAAAACGAGGCAAGTGATGATCTGGGTGGCTTAACGATTCATCCGGGGTTTTGGATTTGTCACGTTCAGAGGGGTGTACACAACAATGGCTCGTGTACAATTGGTTTCATGTAAACAGTATCGGGAATTTAAATATTTGTGCTCGTATTTAATCCCAGTTCAAATAAAAACAAGCGATTGGGCACGGACATGTGCTCACAGAATTTCAGGGTAAGCACGAGTGTATGCTTGCATTACAGTTTAAATTTTCAATATTTCGCGCAGTTTTAATGCAAATTATGACAGTAATTTGGTATAATATAAATAATTGTATACAATTTCACATCGTAAAACTGTTGAAGTGAAAACAGGAAAAGCCAGTGACAGAAACAGTGAGTGATTACTCATTATTACTTCACAATATGTAGAATGAATGTTTAATTTTATCCCTGAAAAGTCATTAATTAACACCTTTAAATTATATAACAACTTAATAAAATTATATTGAACATTATAACAACTATGTACATAGTTATAAATGATATAAATATAAAAATTGATAAACATGTTGGTTACACAGGGGTAAACCACATTCCACATCGAAAGAATTATACAACTATGAATGTGGTTTATTACGTGACAAAAGTGTCAAAGTCCAATTTCCAGCATTATTAACATATGTGATCAAAGTTATTGTTGGTCAAATAACTCCATTAGTATTGGACTATTTAAAAAGTACGGCCTTTGTGAGTTCAACTACTTACAATCCATACTGAATTTGTGTTATTTTGTTATTTCAATAAATTATGTTACATTAATAATCAGGACGTGCTAACTGTTGGTGTAAAACACCAAACTTCCTGCCTACGTCACGTTCACAATGGTGACCATCCTTCTATATAAAAAAACAGAAAAAAGTGTTAAAAGTCAACGTATTATGAAGACGTGCTTAAAAAGGAAATTTAAAGATACTATATAGTTAAAACTTTGCGGAAAAATGGCGAGATCCCCAAAGCAGATTGATAACTGAGAACCAAAAATATAAGAAAGCTTTTTCATTGTACTATTTATTTATGATTGAAAGTAGTATGATTTATTCAGAATGCTCACGTATAGTGACGCACGTCTCGTACATGCAAGTAAACTGTAAAGCGGTGGAAAATAACTTTTTCGGTGACAAAGTTTAGTCCCCAAGGGCGTTAGAACAATTAATTTTGCAGCTCACAAACTGACATGATTACTCTTAACTCTCCAAAAGTATAAGCTATACTCTCTACTAAGCCATATAAACACACAGACTATGTTACATCTTTATGGAGAATAAAGGATTTAATGTGTCAAACTAAAACATCCGTTTTTGTTTTAAAGTTAGGCGTAAGTCAACTTTTATTATAATTTTATATTATATTTGACTAAACTAAATTTAAACGTATTTCTTTTGCTGCTGTTTTAAAATGCAGAAACATGTTTGGTTGCTTTCTTTCCAAATAACAAGGGAAATACTAGCACAATATTTGGTTAAAAATGTTAACAGACAGATAAGACGACGTAGAAAGCAAAGTATATTTAAAATTATACACACGTGTAGCCTATATCTAGTTATATTTAATTATAGATTGATATTATATTTATAAATATACAAATTGAAACCTCTTTAAACTTAATCTGTATACTAAACATGTTCATATTTCCCCTCTGATGATTCTGTTTTATTGCAAATCTCATTAAACTTGCAGTCATTGTGTCTCATCGCATGCTCAGTTACATCAGATAATTACATCAGCGTCATAGGTATATTATAAACAGCTGGTCTAATTTTTCACTAGTAAAATGTTCTTTCTATACATATGTTTCTCTCAACTCACTTGGAACTAGACTCAGATATGGTTGATGATAGCCAGCCCACAACCACACACTAAAGCGAGGATGTACTAGTTATTCCTTGACAGCAGCAGCTACTGTTGAGTTCTAACATTACTTAATTGTCCAAAAAACATTTTAAATTGATTATATCTAAATTTCAGAATTAATCTTAATAAACACGCCAATGTAACTCGTCCTACAGAGTGCTTCTTCCGAAGCAAATGGCGTTTATTTGATCACACATTAACACTTCTACTGCTGACGTCTTTAGGTGTCCAAGACATGTACAGAAGACGCGTAAAAGCGTTTTACCGAAATCAGTAAAGGTTTTTGTTAGTTTTGTTGTCTAAGTTAGTAAAAAGTATTTGATTATTAAAATATGTTTTAAATATTTTACAATAAAATAGATTATTATAATATTTATATTATATAATAATAAATATATCAGACAAACCTCAAACATCAAAATTGGTTCACATACCATATTACATTATATTATGTGACAAAAACGAGGGGCTGGAGGTGAATGCCCTTCCCAATCATCGCATTCCTGTCTCATGGTTTCAAATGTCACGCCGTGAGACCGCAGGAAGTGCCGACAATAATATTTTGTTAATACCCTACTTTTGCCTGAGCCGGTGTCATGTATGATAGTGTTCTTTAATTTCGTGCTCTTGATCATTTACAGAGACAACGCTTTGGTTCAGTTTTCCTGTCTGAACTTCAAGCAGTTTTCGGGTACGTTTGAGCCATTTTTCTTTTTATCTTTCTTCTTTCTTTAATTTTTACCGTCAGACTGCTCATGGCATCTTAGTGTAACTCAGATATCTATACATTTTTATCATTAATCATTCATCATCATGGTACTCTGACTTTACTAATAATTGGATTTCATTGAACTTACTAATTATTTGTTGATAATTTTATTACGGTTGAAGAAAATATTAATTTCTTCCGATTATATATCATGCAACAATAAAATTGATCCAAAATACTCGATAAGAAGAGTTTCAATAGAACTCAAAAATAAAAATTGTCATCAGCTCCAAACAAATGCACGATTTTCTCATTTACGTTGACAATTTCATAACAATAGTTATGGAAAAGTTAAATCTAGGAGAAACTCGCAAAGCAATACGATTACAGCTAAACCATTGGCGTAATGCAGCTCCTGAGTAAATGTGTTGTCTTGTAACCAGCTTAGACTAAAGCCATAAAGTACCTGAAGATTTATATAATCCTGCACTTTCCATTATTTGGAGTTACAGCTACGTAAAAACTCATTTAAATAACTCTTACTTTTTGATGAATTATTAAAATTTATTATGATTTTATATTTGTTCTCGTTTGCTAATTCCATCCAAAAGTAAATTAAAATTTATTGAAATTCAAATATTATTGATATTAGATTACATTGGCATTGTAAATTGTCCGTTTCATGCAAGAAATCGTTGACATATAATAAAATTACCTTGAAAATGAATAAAATATTATTTAATAAGTGAAATATATCTTACAATGTTAAATTACGATACAACCGATCAAAATCTTTCGGAACAGATTTTCTTACGGAAATGTGTCATTAATGGTTATTTTCTTGGTACTGAGTCAGTAGCGCTTATTATGAAGCCGGAGCAAATGTTTATAGACAATAAGTAAAATAGTCGATAGTTGCAGTATAAACAAGCGTGATCAAAACCCAGCACAATGCAATTATCACCAGTCCATTATAGTTGACCGTTACTGACGATATAATCAATCAGTCCCTTACTGCAAATTGGAATTAGCTACGTTCATATCGTGATATGACCACCTCAGAGAGATATGATCGCATTATAACTATAACTATTAATAGTTCTTCTTTAATAAAATAACTATAAGTAAGTAGTTTGTAAACTTGTTGTCAACTGGAATGCAATGTAGGCTGTTTTAAATCACCAATAATATTCTATTTTTAAGTTGCGGTTACTCTCGGCAATATGTGGATGGTTATACAATTTCAGTTGAAGATATAAATAAGGTGTTAAATATTGCATTTCTAAAAAAATATTGTTATTTGGGGAATAAAATTTTTACTATGATTAAAGAAATAAGAAATCAGAAAGACGGCATGTCAATTCCTTGTTTATTTCTGGTGGTGTGTTCTTTTTTCTGATTAAAAGTGAGGTTTTCACTCAACCACACTAAACCATCTAAGAACGTTTGTGCACGACCTTGTCTAGATTTCAGTTGAATCTGTGCTCCCACTCCCACTGCAGGACTTAAAAAGCTTCAATATCCAGTTAAAAATACCTTTTACGTCATTCTCTTCCTCCTATATATGGCCACTTCTCTTATTGCTCATGGCCGAGAATAAGTAGTATTGTAAACAATTATATAACACCTTTCCTGTCATAGATGAAGAGGGGTTGGGGCTACATTCGTTTAAAGACATTTCTGTAATGCTAATTTACATAATTCTATCTCATGTTATCTTTCTTGGCCAGATGTATTGGTTAAAATAATCCGATCGACTTATATCACTAATAGATTTATTTACATGTTTATAATATTTGTATATTTTGTAAAGGGCCGTTGCAAGGACACATTACTTAAAAAATGGCATTAAGGTTGCCTATATGCCAGGATCGCACAATATGACCGCTAGATAACATTAGCATGACCGTTTCGTATTATCATCTATTTTCTTATATTCCTGCAATTTAGCAGCCCGCTGACCTATTTGCGCTCCACTACGAATATCCGGAAATAAATATTTTTGTCCCACTTACTCTCCATCACTCTATTAATCCTGCTCAACCCTAAAATCTGGAAATAACAATAGCAAGAAGGCACTATTTTTATGTTTTTCAAACGTATTGTAGAAACTAATAACAAATAATTATTACACTCAGTCCATTAAGTATTTGACATTTTTGTCTTTATAAAATTTTCTATTTTAAGTATTGTTGCTTTAATTTTTTTATACACCAAAAAATACATTCATGTATTTTTATATATTACTTTTATAAAGTTGAAGTTATACCTTTAACATTTGTAAAAAATACTTCATGTTTGGCAGAAATTTGAGATTGCAAAATGATGCATGAAATTGATTTTTACAGCTTTACAAATTAATACATGAATACAAACTAAGTTATAACCATTCCTTTCTGTAGCGTTTTTAAAGCTTCATTTATTTTTTTATAATTAAAACTTTAATTAAATGCAAATTTTGGTATCGAAATATTGGTTTTTAATTTCAGATTAGATTGTGAAAATTCTGGGTAAAAACGAACATGTAATCCTTTGGCAAGTTAGTACCGATAGTTTTTAAACTCTTAGGAAGGCAGGTTGACTGCCTTAAATTGATTAGAACTTGTCTTGTTGCGACTATTGTTCTCCTTCTTTGATACAGCTGGACCAATAAGAGAACACCGCGGATGTCCTGCAAAGTTGATTGGAAAGGGAAGTATTTAATCGCCCGCTCATAATTTTCGCTCTTCTTTTGGTCATTTTTTGGAGTTAAGTTGATTACATTCCACTATGTTTCTTAATTTTGTTTCCGCGAGGGATTTTGAGGAAAAAATTAAATTCATAGAAACTACAGATTAATGTGCATAATTTAATTCTTGATGAATAGAATAGAATAGAGAAGAATAGAGAATAGAAAAGTGCTTTATTAAAACCATTTGTTGTCTTTGGAACATGGTAAACATATTTACAAATATGAACTTTAATACATAAATTAAACGCAGAAAATGTCTCTTGTTCCACAATGAGATGCCGCACATAAGCCATGGTCAATGACCGTCGGCTGGTTGGCTTAAGAAACAATACCACGAATTAGAATTATATACAGTATTCAACTTAAACTCAAAATCTATATGTATAAAATAATATATATATATATATACATATATATATATAACATAATAAACTTAACATAAATAATAACAATAATACAACAAGAAGAAAATAACATAAATTAGTGCCGTGATGAAAATACAAATAACTAATAAAAGTATACTTTACGTCTTATTATTTAAAGCTAATTATGAAAATTAATCAAAGATACATAAATTCAAGCAACATATAAAATATACAATTTTACACAAACAGATAATATTCACTTGCTTACACTTCTCGTAAACATCTATATGCTATAATAAATTATGAAATAAAATGCAAAGGTTTCCGTTTATTAACTATTTATTTTAGAAATTAAAAATTAAATTCGTACATTAAAACCCAACGGTACGCCCACGTAATCCTTCATATAATTACCCAAATTAGGCCAATCCCTTCCATTGAGGTAAGATTCAAATTCGTTCCTATTTAAGGAGGTTTTACCGAGCCATTTTTTTCTGTAGTAATCAAAAATAGGGCAAGAAGCCACGTAATGGAATACGTCTTCGTTTTCGTTTTTATTACATAATGAGCATAAGTAATTTTTGCCGGTTATCCAGGGTTTGTAATTTAAAATCAACAAGCTCTGCTCTGACCTTAATTGCCCAAGACATAAATGAAACTTTCAAATTATCAGTGAGAAAGGTTCTGTTGCCCAGGTCAAGGTCAAGTGTCAAGTATTGTTTGTGATAAACAGACGTCCTGGCTCTGCCGACTGTATAGGCCCGCCCAAACTGCCCGCTCTGCCTCCACCACTTCCGACAGTTGTGATTGCAAATCACTATCAATGTCAAAATTTAATGTTTTCCCCACATTCCTTGCTAAAATTTTCCAATCTTTACACCAAAAAATATTTTTTTCTACAATTTGTCGAGCGAGAATTTTTGGTAGCCGCTCCTCAGGCCGACTCCAAACTTTTAATAAATACTTAATATTCAGAGATAAAGTAAACATATGCAACTTTTCAATTCCCGTTTCGAGATACAATAACATAGTTTGGTGTGTTTTTCGGAAGTCGAAATAATTTTTTAATAAAGTTTTTCTGCACTGATTCTACGTATTCATTTTCGGAGAATCCCCCAGACCTGAGCCCCGTAGCAAAGTATCGACTTCACCACCGAGCTGAATAATGTAAACTTAGCGCTTACTGGGACATCAATGTTATTTAATCAGTCGATTCCAAACATAATTAATTGCAATATTTGACGCCCTGGCTTTATCTTTGAAGTGTTCCGACCAAGAAAGAGACGATGTAAGAGTAATTTCCTAAGTACTTGTAACTGTTCACAACTTCTATTCGTTCCCCGTTAAACCACCATTTATCATTAACACTCAATTTACCCCCCCCCTTTCTAAAAAACTATAATCTTGGATTTATTCAAATTAACCTTCAGATTCCATGTAGTACAATATATTTCTAGCTTTTTGATCATGTGTTGCATACTGGTGCTTGTTGGAGCTAATAAATACAAAGTCATCTGCATACAGCAGAATATTGACGCGGTGGTGTGTCAAAACTGCATCCTCCACCCAGCACTTCCGGAAGCTCATTAATAAATAATGAGAACAACAATGGACTGAGAATGCAGCCCTGCCTTAACTAACCCCATTCCTGTGTCAAAACTCCTTGTTTTCACCCTCTTGAGTCCAGACACTCGCTGACGTGCCGTCATATAAATCTTTTAATACTGCCACCATACGTGACGAAATACCAAAATTTAACAATTTAAAAAAATAGTGCTTTTCTATCAATTCTGTCGAAAGCGGCGGAAAAGTCCACAAAAAAACAATATAATTTTCCTTTCTCCATAGCTAATCTTAAATGAATCATACTAGTTAAACTAAAAATATTATCTATAGTTGAATAATTTTTCCTGAAACCAGCCTGGAACTCTGTGATTATTTGATGTGTATTCGCCCACTTGACTAAGCGATTGTTTTAATAAACTTGTAAATATTTTGGCTACGCAATCAATGAAACTCAATCCCCTGTAATTGTCTACACATTCTAAATCACCTTTCTTGTGTAATGGGAAGATAATAGATCTTTTAAAACTTGGCGGTACTGCTGCCCTCTCTAAATATCTTATTAAATACTTTTAAAATGTTTTTTAAAAAGGAATTAGGGCATTTTTATAAAAACTCGTACGGGACTCTGTCTAAACCTGGCGATTTATTTCTTTTCAACTTAAACAATACTTCATTAAATTCGCTCATACTAAACTCCGAGTCTAGACAGTCATTAGTAATTAGGGGTTCTGCATAATGTAAAGATCCCCGCTACTAAAAGTAGGATTCAATAAGTTTTTTAAAATGTCTGTTCCATCATCAACGCTAATATTATTTATATAATCTTTTCTATTTTTATTTCTAAAGTTATTTATAGCCAACCAAAACGATTTTGAATCAGAGGATTTTTGTAAATTATCTATGGTATTACAATAAAAAGCTCTTTTACTATTTTTTACATGTACTTTTAAACACCTTTTCTGCCTCAATGTATTCTAATCTATCGTTTACTGAACCCGATTTTCTAAATTTTATTTAACAGTTTAAAAACCCTTTTTCGAGCTGCCAAAACACCTATAATCGAACCACGGTTGTTTGTTAAAAGTACGGTGTTTAGGAGATTGGTTTGTTACGTTATCCGCACACTCATTAATGTAACTTTATAATTTGATCAATATTTTTTCTGGTTGTCATTTTTCAATTGTAAAGTGCGAAGCAGCATGACCTAGCCTACGCTGATAAGCCACACATCTGCTATCATTCCATCTCGCTCTGGGCAACAGCGGGACCGGTTTTCTCCTCCTCCCTTGTCTCAGATGTACCAACTTTTAAACACAATTCTATTGGAAAATGATCTGATCCTGGAAACCCTATTATTCTAAAAATCGTGTACCAAATGTAAACAAGCCGAGGACACCGCCGCTAAATCTATAACCGAGCTTCCCATAGCACCTACCAAAAGTATACTGTCCCTTCTTTGTCACCTTTAGATCTACCGTTTAAAATAATAAACCCGTGATTGTCCAATATGTCTAGCAGCCTTCGGCCTTTAGCATTTATTGTCAAGTCTTTCGAACATCTATTATATTCTATATTTTTAAAATCTATTAAAAATTCTTCTGGTAAAATTTTGTTCGATTCCCACTCGACCATTAAAATCCCCCATTATAATTAAATTTTGTACAACATTTAAATTTAGAAAAGAGGCTAAAATTATCAAAATCTGTGTTCCATTCGTTATAATTTAAATATATCGGCAAAATTCTTGATGAATAATAGAGCATAATAGAATCATAAAAGTTACAGTTGGTTCAATCTTGCAAGAAAAGTGAATTAAAATTGAGCGTTGTTAATAACTTTAATTGAGATTTTGTAATTTAGTAATTTATTAACATTTAATTGGATCTGTTTTAGTGTGAATTATTAATTGGAAATTAATTGAACATTCATCATTGTTTGAGAGAGTTGTAATCTGAATTGCAGAGACTTGAAAGTTAAGATTCAACTAGGGGATAGAGAAGTTTAAATTTTTATTTAGAATTTTGAGTAAACAGAAGTGAACATTTTTATTTTAGTTATTTCCAAGTGGTATTTGATTTTGATTTTAAAACTTTATTATTTTATTTTAGCAGAGAGCACTGATTTTTTAGTTTGATATTTTTGATTAATATTTGTATTTCTTGCCAAAGGAACCTTTAAATTTACTAAACGGTTTGTCAATTCTTTGTGCAAAATAGAGTAATGAAAGTTCTGAAACGTTGAACTTATTAATTTGCCAGTTTAAAATAAATCCATTGTTTTTATTTAGAACTGTGATTTTTATTTTAGACAAACCAGATATTATTTAACAGTTAATCAATTTAGTTATAAATTGTACTAAATATTCACTAAGATCAAAAAATATTTTATATCGTCTTGGATGTCTCATTGATAATTTAAATAATAATACTCTGGAATATTAATATCTACAATCCAAGTCGTTATCCTTTCCCTACTTTAAACAGCCGTATCTTGAAACCTTAGAGTACGTCAAAAAATTTAAGTAAAGTTAAAGTTGTAAGTAGAAACGTAATATTAAAATTGTGTAATTTTTATTGGTACTTGGTTGGGTTACAATGGCAGTTTTGAATAATATACAGCCAAAAGGCAGAGTTAGTGGTGAATTCCCATAAGTAGGTGGTACTCTAAATTATAGTACATTCAAATTAAAGTAGGTACCAAGGAAATATTTACACATTACTTAGATTAGTTCTATACCAACAAAACCGAACTGAATTACAATCAATAAAAAGTTTAAAATAACAACTTCTGTATTAAAAACAAAAACACGACAAAATGCTAATGCCTTGAACATTAATTCCATAAAATTAATTATATATTAATTACAAAATGCTAGTAAAAAACTTTAAAATCCTGTTATTTTGTTCAATCTTCCATCGACTGTAATCAAATTTGACACCTACAATTTACATTCTTATTTTAATCGTTCATTATTTAAGATGGTTAAAAAATAGTTATAAAATATTTTACCAGATCAATCCAATAAATGGCGATTTCGTATTACAACAGCATTTTAAAACTTTTGAAACCATGTCCAGAGGTGAAAATTTCATTCTCGCTTAGCTGCAAATTTCACATGTGGCTGTTACCTTGAATTTGTACAACGATTTTATTTTTATGTATACTTCTAAACCTTTTGATTAGCATTATCTTTAAATGTACAGAATCGGGAAAACATTAGTTGCAATAATAGTAGTTTTAATATACTTGAAAATTTTGTCTCAATTCTGATTTATATTGTGATATATTCTAGTTTGAAATATATTCCAAACACGAATGGCCCCCATCCTGAAAATGTCCATTAATTGAGACTAGCTAAATAACTTATAGAAGCAATATATAAGTTCAAATTGAACGGGTTGTAAAATCTAATCCTTAATTGCGACAGTTTTACTTTGAGCATAATTATAAAATATCCTTCAAATGCGTATCTTCGTCAATAGATGAATTTCTAGGGATTTGCTTTGTTTCCTATTCTTTACATTTATATATAGATAATATATTAGAGTGACGGTTAGAGTATTTATTCCAAAATTTCAGTGATTTTGTCACTTTCGTTACAAACAAACATTATTCACTTTAGTATAAAATGTTTTATTATTGTTTTATTTTCTGAAAGAGGAAGAAAAATTTTTTAAGCAAAGAGCCCTGGTCGCGTAAAGCGCCTTGTCAAGTGGGGAAGTTCATTTAGTCAAATGTAGTTTTCACAACTGAAAATGTATTAAATAGTTTATTTATTTGCAAAAAATTATTATAAAATTATATGAATATAACTAAATTTGTCATTTAATTAGATAATAGTGCTCAAGTTACACTAGCAAAACTCAATGATTTTAGCCTTGTTTTAAAACTATGTTTGTTTAGTTACAATAGTACAGAGAGTTGACCAGCAGTAGATGCTGAGGAACGATGGAACGAACTAGTAAGGGCTGGCAAGGACTAAGAGGAATACCGGTTGTGGAAATGAAGTGCCTCCTGGAGAGATGCCCGGCGGGAAGCAGATAGAAAATCCGAAGGTATTAGGTATCTAAAAAAGTTTATTAAAATTCAACACAGGTTCTATCTGAATACGATTCTCAAAATTTCGAAAATGCCTAATTCTAGATATCACGCTCCCAGAGGAATTGACATATTTTGAATTCTTAAATATATGAAATTAATATTCTTCCTGTGATATCTTATACGAGAATTTTTCAATTTTTCATGTGTTTCACCATATCAAGTTCCGTCTTAAGAAAACTCATAGCTACGGAAACTAACAGCGCTAAACAAATTTCGTGTCGTAGTTATGTCACATGAAATATGCAAAATTAAATATACATTGTACATACTAATATTATTACGACATTAGCTGCATCGAACTCTTAGTTGCGCCTATAAATAAATAATAGGAATAAAAATGAGAGGTGATGTTTGATGGAGCTAACATATATATATATTAAAAGATGCATCAATGAGAGAAAAACACAGAGCGGTTACAGTTAAAACATTGGCGTAATGCAATTCCTGTGTAAATCTGTTGTCTTGTAACCAGATTAGACTAAAGTCATAAAGTACTTGAAGCCTTCCATAATCCTGCGCTTTCCAGTAGCTGGAGTTACAAGTACATAAACAAGAATTATTACAATAAATCCCAACGTTCTAGAAAGTATGAGAATTAAATTTTTCTGTTGTAAATAACTGTCGTCTCACTTGAGACACTTCAAAGAGGACAGATAAATTCTGAGTTAATGAAAGTTAAAAACATTGTCATACTGAAATAATATTTATTAGTACAACATATTTACCTGATTGTTAAATGTTTGATCCAATTGAGACAATTAGTGTTATTTACTCTCAGCGTTTATCAGATCATTTCAATACAAAACCCCCAAATAATTTCCAATTATTTAATAAAATATTCCTTGGTAATATTACTCAATTAAAAGCTTTTAGTGATTACGCCAGGAAATTCAAGTACATCTACTAGAAAAATTTTTATCAACTAATTATCATCAAATTAATATTTGACATATAATACTACACTTTAGATAGGATTTACCTGTTATTATGAGCGCTAATTCATTCACTTATAATTGTCAATTACCAACTATGCACTCAATTAGGTACAATAATGGGCTAAACCTATTTAGAGAAACTATTTCTGTGATCAATAAGAAATCAATATCACTATAATACCTCCAAGTAATAAGTGAATTGATTATTTTAAAACACTAACCAATAACTTATTATTATAATGTTTTAACTTATTATTATAATGTTTTAATTCATTATTGTCATGCATAATAAAAAGATGTTTTAAAATAACACAAATTTAAATATTTTACTGTTTTATGTCATGAGATTCTATAGAGAGTTTATTAAAACATGAGTATTTATTACTAAGCACTGTGTAGCATGAGTGTACATACCAATAAACCTCACTAAATACACAATATTTGTAGCATTATCAGTGCCTTACCTTAAAATAAATGTGATGAAAGTTAAATATTGTTTGCGTAATCTATTTACAGGCAAACACTAGTAACCAGATATAAGTATGTGCAAGTAAGTATATCTAAGTTTTATAACTGTATCTGAATGATATCAAGCAAACCTGTAAGTCTGTAATGTATTTCTTACATAGATCGGTACAATATCTGAAATTTTAATACCTAGATTTTATTTAAACATTACCTTGTCCTTGTATTATGACAGTAACGTTATTTCGTATTTTAAATACATTCCAGAAGGAAGAGTGAACTAATTCGAGCTAACGTGTTGGGTTCTAAGCGTGAAAGGATTGCGACAAAGAAAAGCTATATTGGGTGACCGCGTGGTATCCGGAAAATGTACTTTTCATGTAAACCCTTTGTCACAACAAGCTCGGACTGGAACTCTTGCTTTATCGGCTGATGGAAAAATAGTTTCAGCAACATGATCATATATAACATGATTGTGTTGTAATGTGAGTTAAAATTTCTGCCAATAAATAATAGTTTAAAAATCTAAAACAAACACCCTTTAATAGCTAACCAAACTAAAAATAGAAAATAATTTTTAATTACAAAGAGTTTATACTGTGGTAGTAGAAGGCAAGACAATCATTCATAGTCAATCACCTCAAAATAACATTATAATAAAAATTAAGTTATTAACAAAATAAATTAATTCAGATTAAGAAGCCTGGGGTTCTTGATATATTAAATATTACAATCATTCTATCGGTAATTATCTTTGAGAGGAGACTTATGAAATGTAGTAAAATGCACCCCACGGTTTTTACTCTGAATTAATTTATTCTGTTAATAACTTGAATTTTATTATAATTTTATTTTTAGGTGATTGACTATGAATGATTGTTTTGCTTTCTACTACCATAGTATAAACTCTTTGTAATTACAAATTGTTTTCAATTTTTTTAGTTTATTTAGCTATAAAAGCGTGATTTTTGGTTTTTAAACTATTATTTTATTTCATTTTTTTAGTTCGATGTATCAATAAGTTTGTTGTGGAAACGTGGTATTTCTTACAAATCATTCCGCAATCTCATCATTTCATTTAAAGCTTCACTATTGCATGTGGTATTTAATGTTAACTTACAGCAATCAAGTTCTTCAATCCGAATACCTTCTAAAGATCTTACCCGACTAAGTGCTACATAGGCTTGTCCAGCAGCAAACAATCGCAAGCCTAGATCAAGGATGTCGGGTCGGAGAGGTTTTTGCCCACTTGGTGCGTTTCTGTCATCGGTGCCCCATTAAAGGTTCTGTCCTATTAATAGCTACCAACGGGGAAATAGCAACCTGCATCGCCTCAATATGACTCCTCGAGCTTGCACTTAAGATGTCGGCTCTGATCCCTGGAGACTCGGTGCTTCGCAGTTCGCTTTAGATTAATTATTGTCGTAAAAATCAAAGGCTGGCATCTACGCTACTAAGGAACTGTGGCTGTTTGAAACACCTTTGCTGGACTTGAGGGTTAGGTATGTGAAGTATTTAATAAACGTAATGTTGGCTAGTATATATCATTTATCATTCTTACTGAGCTGTATTAAAGCTATTACTTATTTAGATATACTATTATAAAATGTTACACCCTTAACTAAGTAGAATTTTTCGTATCGTAAATCATTTGATATTTTTATCAAATGACACACACACACACACACGCGCGCGCGCGCGCGCGCGCGTAATATTCATATACTTATTTTTTGGTTGCCTAAGAAATACATGTTTGATCTACATTCGTATTTTGGTAAAATAACAATGAGCACGTCTCATCACGTTTCAAAATGGTGATAAATTCAGTTTCACATATTTGAATATTCTTGTTAAAATAACTATGCCATACATTTCCGGATTAGAATATGATACATTAATGAAGCATCCCTACTGAAATGATGGTACAGATTTAGGTTACAACAATAAAACCATGTCATATTTGGTTAAAAATATATTACAAATATTTAGCCATGCAAAGGAAGAAGAGTAAGTATATTGTTAACTGTACCTATGGACATTTAAACAATGAATCCGGACAGACACAGAGACAAATGGTGGCATCCAGAAATCAAATTTACCGTTTACTGTGGCCGCTATAACCGGAATGACTGCGTTAGTCTAATATTGTTACTAATGTCAACTGAGCCAATAATGTGTCAGCTGCTGCTATGTTCACCCACCCACATGCTGAGGTTGTAAGCAGCAGCGATCACACATCTCATACTCATACACAGTAAATACATCACAAATCTAGCAGGTCAACTGTAATCAACAAACCGAGGCGTGGCTTAGCTTGGCGTTATTGCTGAAGAAGAAATCTCTAATTCGAAAGTTCTCTCACAGTTTTACATTAAAACTTGTTTTATAGTTTTATCAAATTACAATTCTTCACTTATTGGTTATTTTTAATTATGAATTTCTTAAAGTATACACTAAAATCATGCTGAAAGTGTACATTAAATATATATTTTGTAACCGAGTTTGTGCTAAAAACAGTTATACACAAAATGTAGCTCAACATTGATCTAAATATCGATACGCTTATGAATAGTATATCGTATATATACGTATATAAAGAATAATATACTTATAGTATATAGTCTTTATTTATTAAAAATATTTAAATCCAGAAGTAGTTGAAGAGGAAAGTAATAAATAAATTTGCTACTTTTATATATTTATCAACTAAAATTATGTCACAAATGAGATAAATTGTTCCGTTGGTTTTGGTCAGTGAATTTAATCAACGATTTAACAGACACACAATTGTGACAATGGGATTCAATCAAGGAATAATTTAAACGGCTTTTTAATAATTTGTTTCCTCCTTTGACTTCTATAAAACTTCGAGTTTCTCGTTTTAAATATTTAATTAAAATGTTTCTACCCCCCCATTCCTATTGAAATATGGAAAATCTTCTAGCTCACATTTTTATACTTATATACTTAAATATAATAAAATACTACGTTACCAGGAGTTACATATTTAACACGAAATAAGTATTTCAGTTATCGATCATAACATGTAGGCATTTAAAAGGTTAACTGGTTAATGAGTAAATATAAAGATGCAAACTTTTATTAGGTCCGTAATATACTACCCTGAGTGCAAGACTGAGGTAATACCTGTATATATTAAATTGCATTATGAACGTCACTAACTATTTACCAGTTTTTACAGATAAAAAAAACTTAACACACAGAAGTTACAGTTTAAAAAACGCATATGCACTTATCGAAACTGTCATATACAGATTCATATGTGATGAAAGTATTAATGGTGAAATAACAAAGCTCAGACAGCCCCTGGCCAGTCAAAAATATAAAGGACTTTGTCAACATCAGCGAAGCCACGTCTTGTTTACGCATCATGTGTTGTATCGTACTCCTACATTGGGAAGGCCAATTCTCAAATACATCTAGCACATATTAACTAAGTTACTTCCCTACAGATGCTAAACCACAAAGGTAAACTCCACTTATTGGAAAACCTTTGGGATAATTTTTGGTCGAAATATGTGGAAAACACTGAGGTGTTGTTCAAGGCCACAGAATCACAAGTCTGCAAGATAATCCCATATCTCAGAGGGACATATAGATCGTTTAGACAGTAGGCTACTAATAATTAAATATTATTGTAATTGAAAACAACATTTGAAGTCACATAATAATACTAAACGAATTATGCTTGATCTATTGCTTAATGTTCGCAATCATTAAGCAAAATATCGAAAGTTGATGTTTTTAACATTTAAAGCTTCTTTATTTAACAGTAAAAAAAAAAAAATATATAATCTAACTTTATAAGTCATTTTTGTTCTTATACAATTTTTAAATTCGGTCTTCATTAACGACTTCGATAAAAACACATTAAAAATGTTTAAAGTGAGGCCCTTTGCTTGAAAGTATCTGAAGGAGAGTTGGAGGAAAATATAAATGATGATTCTTTGAAATTCAATCTCGCGCCTCATTAGGTGGTCTTTCACGGAGCGAGAGCTCGAGACGTTGGCTGAGCAGAGGATTTCTTTGCGTCGGTTATAAGTAAAGTGTAATTGGGGAGAGTTGTTAGTTTGTACTGTAAACGTACTTATATTTAACATGAAACAAATTATTATTGGAAATATAAAATTGTTGTTACTTTACATACAAAGAGTATTCAGAGGTTCTGTTTAGTAATGTTGTACCTATTAAACTTCTATAATAATCTTTTATAAACACCGAAAGTGCTTAATTCCAGTACAACTTAACACTTTCAGTACCGGATTTATTTGTTATTCTACAGTGAATGGAAATGCGTTTAGCGTGAATCTTTACCCGGGGCTGAGAGTGCATTGTGTACTTTAGCTAGTACATTATTGCCATATAATATGTTAAGATTTGAAACTTTTATTTAAATTAATATAACATATAAATAATGCCTTAGTACTTCAGCTAGAGCATTGAGCATTTTTAAACTTAATGTATCATAAGTAAATTATGAAACAAATACCTATACAGTAAAAGTGCTACATATTGTTGAAAGTAATTTAAAATAAGTTACACGAATTACTTTCTCTTAAGCTTAGATCAAATTTCCTGACTAGCACAGAAGAATGCGGCTTTATACTCTCGACACGTATTATCCTAAAATAAGTTACACTAATTACTTTTTTGTAAGCTTAGATCAAATTTCCTGACTAGCACAGAACAATGCGGCTTTATACTCTCGACACGTATTATCCTAAAATAAGTTACACTAATTACTTTCTCTTAAGCTTAGATCAAATTTCTTGACTAGCACAGAGGAACGCGGCTTTATACTCTCGACACCTATTATCCTAAAATAAGTTACACTAATTACTTTCTCTTAAGATTAGATCAAATTTCCTGACTAGCACAGAGGAATGCGGCTTTATACTCTCGACACGTATTATCCTAAAATAAGTTAAACTAATTACTTTCTCTTAAGCTTAGATCAAATTTCCTGACTAGCACAGAGGAACGCTGCTTTATACTCTCGACACGTATTATCCTAAAATAAGTTATACTAATTACTTTCTTTTAAGCTTAGATCAAATTTCCTGACTAGCACAGAAGAATGCGGCTTTATACTCTCGACACGTATTATCCTAAAATAAGGTACACTAATTACTTTCTTTTAAGCTTAGATCAAATTTCCTGACTAGCACAGAACAATGCGGCTTTATACTCTCGACACGTATTATCCTAAAATAAGTTACACTAATTACTTTTTTGTAAGCTTAGATCAAATTTCCTGACTAGCACAGAAGAATGCGGCTTTATACTCTCGACACGTATTATCCTAAAATAAGTTACACTAATTACTTTCTTTTAAGCTTAGATCAAATTTTCCTGACTAGCACAGAAGAATGCGGCTTTATACTCTCGACACGTATTATCCTAAAATAAGTTAAACTAATTACTTTCTCTTAAGCTTAGATCAAATTTCCTGACTAGCACAGAAGAATGCGGCTTTATACTCTCGACACGTATTATCCTAAAATAAGTTAAACTAATTACTTTCTCTTAAGCTTAGATCAAATTTCCTGACTAGCACAGAAGAATGCGGCTTTATACTCTCGACACGTATTATCCTAAAATAAGTTACACTAATTACTTTCTTTTAAGCTTAGATCAAATTTCCTGACTAGCACAGAAGAATGCGGCTTTATACTCTCGACACGTATTATCCTTGTGTTCACTTCGACCATCTCAGCCCCGAGTCCTTGAATAAATCTTAAGGCTGCTGCTTCCGCCAACGCCCATCTTAGACTGATGAATCATCTGTCATGAAATTATATAAGAGGACAACAACAGTAATGTGTGAATATGTACGCTTTTAGGTTATGACGGCTATTACGAGTATTTTATATTATGTTTGTATAATGTTTATGTTAGGTTTGTGCTTATAAATATTACCTACTTGTCGAGTGTTCCTAGAGCATCCTAATGTATTACAGCATTAACGAAATATAATTGGTAACAAATGTAACTATGGTGGGAGGGAGGGTTGATTCCAATAATAGGTGAATGTTGGGTATTTTCCTAAGAGGAAGGTGAACTGGAGCTAAACTTAACATTCACATTCAATCAGGTCTTCCCACCGTAGTTACGTTATGTTAAAATAATTTGGTTACTCCACCATACTTTAGAATCATGACTAAAACATCGCAGTGCATTCAATTGTGTACCTGTTGAGACAATGAGAATACATTTTCACATAGATTAAACTCTATTTTGTAGTCCAGGTGTCTCTGATGTCGAAACGACGCAAAGAATTCGATGTGAACTTCTTTGCTAATGATTTTTCTTTGGATCTCTGTAGTCGAACATGACTCCAGATTCCAGGAGTGAAGTCTGTGACAGCATCAGATAAAAGTTGCTGCACTGAGACGTAGGTGAACTCCAGCAAACTCGCCATTCACATTGACACCAAGTTACAGCCAAAAGGGTTGCAATTGATGGTTGGCCTAAAATTTTTTGGATATTATAAGCTTTAATTATTAATCCAGAGCTAAAACATAATTTTCATTCAATATTTAATACTTTAATTTATAAGGCATTTTAGATTCTTCATTTGGTATTTCGGGCGATTTCTGAATATAATACCTTTATTTCCATTTATAATCTTTAAGAATATGTTGGCATACATATTTTTTGGGTAGGTTATCAATCTGGCTAAGTCTATATGGTCCATAAATTAAGGTAACTGTTATATATATATATATATATATATATATATATATATATATATATATATATGACTTTTTGTACCTTTTACTGAAATGAGACTGACGTGTATTGGGCCAGAATGATGAATAATTGAAAGTTTCAGAGAGTGATTTTTTTATTTAAATATAAGCATTGATATTCCGTAAAGGAATGCTTACTTCTGAGCGATTAAGACCCGCACGGTTACACCAATTTGAATACTACAGGCTAGACACTCTAGTTTACATTATCGCCTTAAAATATTAAATAATTTGCTATTCCAGTATAGCTATGTGATTGTGCATTGAAGGGCAAATATAGTAACATCATTTTTCTCTTGATGGTGGAGTAGGGCAGTAGGCGTACTGTACAAGTAACTAAAGTTATACTTGTTAACGCTTTATAAATATACATTTCCCTGTAGGCCTAATCAGATTGCGGGAAGTGGTAATTGGCTGTAAGCAATCGGCAATAAGTTACGTGTGGAAATACGAATTCATCGCTCGTCCTCCTGTGAAATCAATAAAATCATTGAAACTCGATCCTCTTTGTATTCGATCCTCGTTGTTAGTAATTGGCCAATATATTGAAAATTTTTATTTTTACGTTTTTCTTTGCCAGAAGATTACATTTTAAGAGCAAAATGTTTACATAAAAATGTTCAGGCATACAAAATTACCCCTTGATGTACCACCATCTTATGACAATCAACAATCTTTCTTACAACATCAAATGAATACCTATTCAACAACGATATTTTTATTGAATAGATTTTAAGTAGCAAGTTCTTTATAATTTAATCATAGCATTTTGTTACAGGTTGTCCGGTTTTTGTTAATTTGACGCTATTTCATTATTGAATTTATTTATCAGCTTTATCTTGAATACTCGTTTAGAACTTTGTAAAGTATATTTTCCATACTGCTATACATCTTCCCGTACATTATTCTGCAACATGATTTTCATAATTGATAAAATTTTTATGTTTACAAAAGTCAAGTATGAAAATTTTAGAAATATAAGTTTAATCTTATACACTTTCATGTTAGTTCGTTCACTTTAGGAGTTAGTGATAGTAATGAGCATTTAAATAAACAAATACAAATTTATTAGATTTTATTAGGAATTTTAAAATATATACCTATTGGGTTTTTTGTTTTAAAAATTGTATTAAAGTAAAATGAATTTATGTTTTGAACATTACGTTATGTCATAATATTCTAACGAGACAGTATGTTTTTGTTATACACGTATAAAAATATTTTGTATAATATTTTGTAATTAATTTTCTATTGCATATAATAGCAATCACTTTTTGTGGCAATATATATCTGACCCACAACCCCCTCATCGCACCATACTCAGCCAGTTCACTCCACTGTAATCCTACCAAAAGGTATACCTGGGGGTAATTCCATGAAGGCAGGTGTGAAGATGTAGGAGTCATTCAGATAACCGGAAACGTATTTTGTAGATAAAAGATGTGGGAAGGACGTTAGTATAGCTCTCATGTATACGGACAGGAATACACGTCCAGTTTAAGACCTGACGCTCCAAACACGGTTGAAAACGTAAACGACTGATGAGTAATTAATATGAGTCTCGTCCCGACCAATTACCACTCATGAATGACGTATTAAAAGTGTCACCAAGCGAAATAATTGAGTACCTCATCATAATTGGAAGGGCTCCTGGTGTTCTATACGAATCTGGTTTATTTGGAGTAGTATGGCTACTGAAATTGTGTGCCTGCATTAATTTTACTTCTTAGTCATTAATTTTCAATGTCAATAGAATCAGATTTTTTATTAAAAAGATCAATTTGTGTAATACTTATAAATATTTCAATCCCGTGGTTTATCAAATATTCTATTTGAGTACATGAGGAGATTCACGAACCAAACTTTTCATCTTTACAATACAATATCTTAAAATTAATATTATTATAATTATTGAGATAATGATAATTTCAAGATAGAGTTATTACCGGATGAGCTGTTCTTAAAGAACGATAAATTAAGTAAATTAAACTATGTGATATTGCATTTAATTAGGTTGAGTGTTTTCTATAGTTTCAGTTGCTGTTGTTAAGTCAAGTGAAAGGAATTATAAAATGATAGGAGACACGAATTACTAAGTGATCATTACGAAATAAATGCTTTATTTATTGCAACCTATAAAGACTTTATATTCGGCTGAAAGCGGAGATTTTCGCTCTCTTATCTAGTTTCGTGGTGATTGTGTAACTATTAATTAGGTGTCTGATGGTCGATTTGAAGTGAGTAAACCCAAGAGAAATGCGGTTTAAGAAAAAAATTATCGTTAGATATTTGTAACAACTTCGATACCAGTTCATTTGGACCTCCACCAAAACTATCATGTATGACGATCAATTTCATCCTTACAACAGGTCCGATTGTAATAAAAACTAGATTGTTTCCTTTTAAATACAAGTTTGCTCTCTGTTCTTGACTATAGAAAGTACAGATATTTAAATACATGTTTTGAGTATATTTTATGGAATAATTTAATATCTGTTTAGTGTTGAGATAGCTGTATGGTCCCTTATAAATGTAAAGACTTAAGTCTTTTAATGTGTTAAACATTGTTCCTAACTTATTTTCAATATTAACAGCGTGTATTTTTAACAATTTGCACAATTTTCTTTGAAAGTTATGTTACCAAGAGGAATACAGATTAAAACATTATTTTTTTGCCATTCTTCTTTTCGACCAATGTAACTGCGAAGTCGAGATATTCACTTCCCCATTTATCATAAATCTGAAAATATCAGTATTTTCGATTAAAAATGTTAACTTAATAAAAATGAATATAATTTTGACGTAATTGTATATTACTAGTTATTACAATAAAATAGTTGATTAGAAATTATTGTGTTTATAATTTTTTAGAAAAAAACAACTCGGAGGAAATATTTTTTGGTGATACGAAGTTTCTTACAAGAAGATGTATGATAAAAAGCAATTGTGTTTTATAAGTACAAGAAAAGAAGGCAGCGAGAATACTTTCTGTTGACGACCTATAGGAGCTGTTATTTGCACCCTCAGACATGTAGTCTGTCATCATTTGCGTACTTACACCTAAACCTAAAGCACTGGAGAGCAATGAAACAAACACATTAACCAAAACAAATATTTGTAAGGCATGCATAAATCACTGTTAATCTGAATTTCTGCAGTTATACTCACTTTGCTTGTGAACTGTATAGTTGATAACAAAATTCACTTCTCCAGTAAACAGTTTCTCTATCAATAACGTAACTACAGAACAGAGACATGCAGAACATCGTAGATATAGTATACACAAGTAATAAATGTCTAAAAACCTTTAGAAGCAAATATAATCATTAAAACATAAAAGTTATTTTGAGTTTCAGGTGAATTATGGTTTTTTTCTATGATCCACAGCCTGACATTCATCTCTCGAAATATTTTTAAAAATATATTTATATTTTTTGACAAAAGTAAATTATGAAGATAAAATTTGTATAATGAACCATTTATTTGACATTCAAACAGTCAATTATGGTGAAGCAGTGGTAATATTCCAGTCAATACATCAGAGACTCCTCTTTCCGCCACCGGGCTCTAAATCGTAATGGCGTTAATTGCAGTTTGATTGCTGTTGCCAATTATTTATAGCTCTTTGATAAATTCACCTAATTGATAGTAAACTAAATTGAAGCAAACAATTGAGGTTCAAACTATCGTGGATAACTTTCGAGTGTAAGTGTATTTTAGTTTTTATATAGAAATACTTAGTACCCACGACGTCGTATGAATTTCCCAAGGTATAGAAAAGCCGTTGAAGCCCTTGATCTACTTTATGATTATATATTTTAATTTTTAAACCCATTCTTTTATGTCGTGTATTAGTTTCGGGCTGTATATTTTTTTATATCTGTAAAACAATAATAATAAACTATTTACTAGACATCGTGATATGCCTTGTCAGTTGCCTTAATATTGATGAACACTGCTAAATTAAAAGTTTTAATGATATCTTTTATTTAGTAATATATTAGAGGTCCTAACAAAGTTGTTGATGTCTGTTCGCTTTAGACAATTTACTGTTATTTCGTTTCATCATGCTTGTATATATATTTAGACTTTATTTTATGTTGTGGGACTGTAAGAAAAAAAACAGTAGAAATAAAGTCATCTTTCAGTTACTTTAACACATAATGATACAAGCAATAGTTACCATCCTCTAAAAGAGTCCATAATCAATAATTAAAAATATTATTAGACAATACGTTTACTGATGAAAAACATTTACAATTCGATGACAATTGTTTTCATTCCAGATGCATTGAGAACACCAATGTCCACGATTTTATCTAATTAGAATTATTATTATTGGCAGTTTAAATCATATCTGCAGTTACATTTAGAAACACAGGTCTTTTATGGCATCAACCATACTATGGATTTAGTGTTCTACAATGTGGTAACAGAAATGCAATTAGCATTTTATTCACTTTGACGATTGCGATGACGTATAAAGGTATATATGTAATAAAAATGTTATTATTATGCTTACTACACACTGGCACATACTCATAATCGTTCAATTATCATCTCTACAGTTTTATTGCGTGGCTCGGGTCTTCGCCTCGCGCCCAACCATATGTCACTTTTGTGACAATGGAAATGTTACTAAGACACCAGAAGCAGATTTAAATGGCCCAAAGTAATAACCTTTACACTAAAATTGACTTTTTGTACCAAAATTTCTAGATCGAGACAACAAAGCAAACGCTACTATAGCGCCGGAAACACCTTAGACCGTGGGTAGATTATTTTGTATGTAAGTATATGGCTTTTAACTATTGATAAACCTTTGAGAACTATGCATGTATATATTGAATTGATCGGGACAACAACGGAAACGTTTTATCTCCCCGGAAATTACAATGACAGGGAGTAGTCGCTTTTTACAAAAGTTTTTTTTTTCAGAACGACTAATTATATATTTTCTTAATCAGGGCAACAATACAAACAAAGGTACAAAGACACCGGGAATAACTTATATCGGAAGAAGATTACAAGGGCCGAAAGTTGAAACTTTTGGACTGAAATAGGATTTTCAAACCGAGTGTGTATATCTTCTTCTATCGAGGAAACCAGGCAAACTTTACCATGATATGTAAAATATAATTTATTCGCATCGGAAATGTTTCTTCACACACTAAACTAGTTAAAAACTTTTTTAGCTTTTGAAAATGTTTTTAACAATTAATACTGTAGTAATATGTATCATTAACGTTTCTACATCCGATTAAAAATTATTGTGGGATTCAATCTTATTACTATATAATGAAATTATTATTACGGATTTACTATTCCTCCAATTTTTTTATTTCAATTGTTACTGAAACTGATGGAGGTATTATATGAAATGTAACAAAGAAATTTGTGTTTTTCATTGGCACACATAAAAACTATTTCACTTTTCAGAACCCGAAAACCGCTCTTTAAACTTCAATTCAATTTATTTTTAAATGAAAATTGAAGACTGGAAGATATTTTTCAGTGACCATTACTTATTTTCAGGAGTGGTTATTAATCCATTTAAAGAGGTAATGCCAATGATGTAACTGTTATTCAGTACAAGATCTTAAACAATAAAGGCGCGGGTAACCGCTAGCCCACATATAAACTTTAATGTAAAACAACGGCCACAGTATTGATCGGAGTTTTAATTCTCTATAGATCAAAATACACTTTAAAAACTAATGAGAGTTTAACAGTTTTAATTCTATACAGCAGATAGTTAACTAGACAATAATACTGTTCCAACACTAATGACAGACTAACGGTGCACAGCTGATGGAGGCAGAGACAGAGAGGCCGCTGCTGTTCTGTGGCAGAACACAGCAGGTCCATATATCACGTGACCTCTCATTTGTTTCTTTAATCTTTCGGTCTCCACTGCCAATAGCTTTAAATACGGAAGGTGATTTGTTTCACCGCTTTGTTTGAGTGCTTCACTGTTATGGTTCAATAATTATCTGAAAGTGGTGAGTGTATTCTCATGTATCTTGTCTCTGATTTATTTTCTTAGAATATTTACCTAGAAATTCAATGATTCTGAAGTATACTTGTAAATGGAAATAGAATGAAATGAATTATAGATTTGAAATGTTATATTCAATCTTAGCGAAGCCTGTTAAGCGACACGTTATGTGGCGTACACTTACTGCGATATTACCTAACCTCGCATATTATTTCTCATAAATGTGGTTGTCAGATTTGTCAAAAAAATGCATTATTGCATCATGGAACATTGATCCTACACTCTTGGATGAATTTTTGTAAATTATTCAATCATCATATAGAACAAGTTTTTGAAATGGAATGAGGAAGAAAGTATATAATAAAAATACGTTTTTCATATAATTATTCTATAAATTTAACTAGATTTTCAATAATTTATATTAGGTTCTGAGTCCCCTATTCAAGAATAGGACTCGGATTTGCATATGTAAACTCTATAACAAGGCAAATCCAATAAAGACAATTGAATTGCCGACCAAATAAGTTAAGTGCTTAGGGCAAATGTTTTTGCAGAACTAAAGGAAAGAACAGATTGTGTTGTGACGGGATGTTGCATCGAGAGCAGAAGAATTTAGTACACTACCAAAGTAAAAGTTAAGGAGAATATACTCTTTGTGTCACGAGGCTGACAACAGAATGTGCTTCATGCTTTACTCGGGTTTTATGTGCTCTTCCAGATTATTTATCGTGCGGGCACTAAAGATGAAATATTTACTTTGTCAACCTCACGAAACTTTGGGATAGTTAACTTAGAGAGACAGAGTTCTTTAAGTGCACTTAAACTTTTGGATTAATTAAGCGTATATTTTCTGTAACATTTTAACTATGAGAATCTTTCTGGATCATGCAATAGGTAAATAACAAAGAAATCATTTGAGAATAACTAAATATGAATCTGTGTTTACGTGTACTAGAACATAAACTAGAGATGAATATCTAATTAAGGAGGCTGTGTCCAAGTCTCTTCTTATACTACAAAGATCACAGACATTAATAATAACACGTAAAAGCTGGAAAAAATGTGTATAAGTCTCTTTATATGTTGGAAACACAGACACCGGAGAATAATGTCTATCTAGAACTATGCGAATTTCATATATCTATGAGAGTGATTGGATAGTTAGCTTGGTGAATTTAAAGTTTAATAAAAAATGCCTGAAAACTGTAATCGTTTAGTAAAAATACAAATTTTGATAATATAAAATTAAAAGTATAACCTGTCGATGGGCAATAAACCGATCTGCCTCGTCTGTAATCAGTCTGCAATCGACAATGCTATTTAAAAATCATCATTTACTGTGTGACTTTCTCAGTCATTAATTGAACAGCGGACTGGAGACGTCAAATTTACAATTATAATTTGTTAATATTCTCTTAGATAATAGGAATGTCACTTCATGATGCCATAACTCTTTTTTCTTATTGTAAAACTCTCATAACTCACTTCAGCCGTTTTTTACAACATTACAGAATTTTTTTTTTAATTCCTACCTTAAATTCTTGTAGGTTTAGGTGGACTCATGATACTAATAATAAATTGGACTTCCTTCAAATTCATAATATTAATTTTAAAAGGAGTTTTAATTCTACGTATAATAATTAAAAAGTCTTTATTTATGTACATAGTTATGATAAAGAAATATGTATAAACAATTGTTTGAAAGCGTGTGATGCTGAATTAATGCTTCGTTAATTATATATCAAAATAAGCAATATTCACTCGTCTCACCTTACATCTTGGAATAAATGTAAGAACTCTCAAGGTCAGGCCTGATACTTAAGTACTGTGAATCCATTATGTGCTTGGAAACAAACAAGTCCAGGAAAACAAAGTTATATTTTTATTATCTTAATAATGAATGGATGTTGTTATCTTGAAACAAAATGATTCGTAAAAACAACACAATATTTAACTTTCATTATTCCTTTAACAGTATCTTTGTTTCGCTTTAGTAATTAAATATTTGATGGGCAATAAAGCGGAAATTATTCAAAGCTGAGAAAGCGAGAAAACTTTTAAATTAAAACTCCTTAGAGAGTCTCAAGTGCCAATATAAAAATAAACCGACGCTACCGCTAAATTTATTTTATTTCATGATTAAGTTAAATTTGTAGTATAATTTCTTACTTACCAATCTTGAATTATGTTCTATAATAATATATTTCAGATTCATTATTTTACGGCTTTATTCTGTAAAGTAACTTATATTTGTCTTCATATTAGAAATAAGCGTATTCCGGTACAACGGTATTCTTGGAAATAGTTCCAATAGTAACAAGTACATAAATAAGTATAGATTTCTCCAAATAGGCGGGAAACACTCTGCTACTTGCGACAATCACTCAATGAGATTAATCTGGCCAGTTCAAGGGGTTCAAAAGCAATATCTTTTGATCACATTTATTTGAAGGAAGCGCCATCATAAGGTTCACTTTTGGACCCCAAATTTGTCCTATGTTTGGACTATTATTTGGTCAGAGGTCACATGTAATGATTCTCGTCCAACAAATGACCTCAATATTGCTCAAAGGGTTATCCGAAGCTTTCTTCATCCTGATGAATTTCTCAGAAGTTTGCAAGCTCACTAACAACAGCAATCTTCGTCAGTTACCAGAAGGCTGAAAACGTGGATATTAATCTTCCGCAGCTTTTAATGTTTAGACTGGACTTAAAACAGGCTCGTTTTGGGCTCCTTTGATCAGCTCAAATGAAAGGTGATGTTGACCACGACCAGAAATTTGTTAAAGAACTATTCCAGTCACCAGTATTTGGTCTACTACCATCTTTGGTGGTGCAACGTTGTTTGCACTTCAAACCTTATGAAAAACATGTTTTATTATTATATTTTATCACGAGTTTAAATGTCAATTCTAGAATATTTTTGAAATTGTAAAGTGACATTTTCTATTACCATATGTAATCACCCAATTTATGATATAGTATATATTTAGATTTTATTTGTAGAAAATGACTCCAACACCCTTTATTTTTATGAATGACATAATTAATAAGGAAAGTATAAAAGGTGACTTACAAATAGGTGTTAAAAACACGATATATTTAAATAATATATACTGTACAAATATGAGATAGTAACATAAAAGGATACAGCTATACTGAAATTCAAATATAGTGTTATAATAGCATATAAAATTATTACTTTACCAAACATATCTTGAATAGTACTTTATAAAGAAAACTTTCTAGGTATGGACTATATTAAAAAGAGGAAAAATTCTTTTAAAAGCATAAAAATACTGTTCAGGTCTCATAATTGAGTCAAGAAATACAATAAATAATAGTTATGAAAGTTGGAATATCACTGGTAAATTAATAGAAATGTTTGAAATGAGTAAAATATTATTGTATCAATAAATGATTGCAAAATAGGAAAGTTACGTGCAATAAAGTGTATTAATTTGTATTTATAATCATTTACTTAAAAATAGATGACAATTATATTAATTTACTTGTAAATAGTGATTTACGACTATTGTAAAAACCCGCTTTAAAAACTGTTTTCTTCAAATTAAAGTTAATGGTAACAATCGATAAATACCTAACATCAGTGTAAATCTAAACGTAGCTTCTTAAAGGTGTTTGAATAAAGGTGTATGTTTTGAAAATTATCGGATGAAGATCCTAATAAGAGTACCACAAGAAGTATAAACTCGTTCTCAAAAGATTAACAGCCCGAGACAGAACTTGACCGAAGTAATTATATTGTGTCTCTTCTGTAACTCTGCTCACGTCCAGTTGTAACAATAGATTCTATGATTGTCCTCACATCTGGAGGATCCAAATTAATCATTAATTAGTTGCTATAAAATGGCTATTCTTAGTAGAGAACCCTATTATTGAGTGCATGATTTAAGTTAGAGAAAAACTCTAAAAATTTCAATATACTATATTAATTAATATATGAATACGAGCATAAAGAGGTTATAAATAATTTGAGTTTCAAATTAAAATTATCCACCACTTACACCACTTACTGTCGTATCTGTTGGGGTTGTTGAACACATCTACACCCTTACACATGGAACCGTGGTGCATGATCAGCCATACAAGCGTCTAGTGTCTAGCCGCTATGAACTCATGAAATTATAATTTACTTTTGCCGCTAATTAATCATGCAGTCATCTTCCTGTAGAATTGTAATCAATCGATTGTAAATAATAATTACCATAATACAATGCAAGTCTTTTCATAAGGAAAAGTAAGGCGTAAGGTCTAGTATCGCTGGCCTTGTATAACGTTGACTCCTGGATGATACCTGTAATACCTGCTGAGTAAATACTCGCCATCATTAGGCATACTTATGCCTAAGAATGGCATGTCTTATTCACTATTTTCTCTCATTATACGGGTGGTTTTAGAAATTGGCATCAATATTACAGATCATTTAAATTGTATTCCTGAGTAAGGTAAATATTTCATATATATTTTATTTATTGGTACAAACTAACAATTAACAATTGAATTATGCTATCTATGTTGTTAAATCGTATTTATTTTGCCGTGATATTGATTCATTCATACGTTCGCTATTCAAAATAAATTGAAATGTAATGATTTGGTTGTTAAAACTTAACATTAATAGCGTTGTAACACTTTAATTAATTTTTAAAAGATAAACTCATATTATTGAATCAGTCCTTAGAAATAATTGAAATAAATAATATTATTTTTTGAAATTCATTAGAAATGTTCATCAGTGTATGGAGGAGGTGTGGTAATTACGAGTCCATCTTGACAATAACGTCTGCAGGTAGGAGTTGGTAATCTTCTCCTGCGAGACAAAACAGCCGTCTTGTGGTAAATCACCAAGCCAGAGTTGTCTTGACAACCTTTACTGTTGACAAGAAACTCTCAAACTTCATTTCTTTAAATCACATTTTAAGCTTTATTTAATATCGCTACAATTTAATACAAGCTGTTCTTCGAGTCCTCTTCACACTGGAATTTTCGCCTTGTATTTTATCGCACAAAAACGTGGTAAAAATAGTGGATGCAAAGATCCGTATGCTTTAAACAGAATTATCTATTTTGACATTATTTTCTTCAGACTAAAGCTAATGTGAGTGTGGATTTTTGATAACATTATTTATTAAAGCAGAGTTTTAATCAAAGATACACTTTTAAACATATATTGCTCCTGGCTAAATGAGAAATTGTAGGTTTTAAACACATATATTAATAAAAAAATCCTAAAACAAATAAAAAACAGTAATCATTTTCAAGTTAGAATCACAGTTATTTTGAACATGGAGTTTATTAATGGGTATAAACATAAAATAATAGAAGAGGAACAGGGTGTAAAAGGAGTAGAAGAATTTTCGTTCACACCACATTTCAATAAGTATATGTCAGTCACGTGTGATGGTGACAATGGACAATGTACCCGCAACAAGTAATAGTCTCTGCAACTGCACAAGTGGATTAGAGATAGATCCTACACCTGGTGGCCATATTACTACAATTGCTAACAGACTTTGAGAACTAACACTCGTTGGATGACCTGACAGTCCTGAAAATAATAGGAGAAATTTAAGCGTTAGTAAGTATCCTGCGAAATTAAATGAGTAACCACATTTTACAATCCTATGAATCTTTGATTAATTCTTGCAAAGTGTGCGGTAGACGTAGGCTGCCCAGCAAAGGTAAAAATTTTACAATATTTTTAACATTGTACTTGCACAGTATTGTGAAGAAAACGTTACTAAAATTTTAAACTTTAAGATTTTTATTTGCAAAAATAAAGTCTTGAGAATATCTTTGGAATAAAGAAGAGGTAGAAGAAAATCAATACTATAATACCTAATAGAGGTTTGTGTTGACATACATACTGCAGCTTGATATTATCAATGTTTACCTTTTAATTCGGTCTGTATAAACTGTCTGTATAGTTTGGCTGGGACATAATTAATGCATTTAGGCCGTTACGAGAGGTTTATAAAGTTTCATAAGTTTATGACACTGATAAAGAAGTTTTACCTAATACATCGTGATAATAATTCACTGCATATTAGACCACGATTTTGAGTAACTGAACATTTCTAAAATGTACTTTCTAGTTGAAATCATACTTGAAATCTAGTCTGTCATTATTTTATTGTTAGATTTTTAGAACATCCTAAAGGAAAGTTATTTTTATAAATGTCCAAAACTGTGTTAAACGTCATTAAACCTTTTATTTTAACAACTAAAAGAACGAGTCGTTGTCCTATAATTAAAACAAAGGAACTGCACAATTTTGTACTTGTACATATTTCCGCAAGGATTGCTTCAGGACACAGTTGTAGAGTATTATTTTATTATGCAAATATTAAATTATTTTAACCAATATGTCTTTTTTATTGCCTTCCTCTTCTTGATAGTTTGAAATTATTTTTTGTAATGGCTTTTTCTTTGAACGGATAGGATATTAACTTTAAAACAGGTATTAGTTTCGGGACTAAGAGTAATATATGTGACGTATATGCAAACATTGTTTACACTTTATTATTCATATCCTTATATTGCTGATATTTCTGACGTATAAATATACCAAAATACGTAAGGTAAGAAAGTGGCATTATTTTTATTATCAGATCTATATTATCAGAATTATACTGAAGTTTATGATCTTCCTGGAATAAAAAATGTAAACCGTCAGAGAACAGGAGAGTAAGCCACGTTCTCGGAGCTCCATAATAAGAAGTGTTTACGTATCTTGCCTGTGTTCACCTACGTGCCTGTCCCTGACTTCCTAGTAAATATCAGATTTTGTGATTAATTTACGCCTTTATCTTCCATGGTGAGAGACTTTATAACAACAGTCTTAATATGTGACCTTGGTCATAAACATCCCATTATTTTATGATGTACTACTTATGAACATTATAGTGGGATATAAATAATCAATGGCTATTGTGACGATGAAACTCACGTTGGTAACAAGGTCAGAAGTGATTTTAAACGTTCCCAAATATTTTGTAAGAAATTCAGTTTGGTTCTAATATAATATTATTCAATCTATAATATAATCTGTATTTTAAATAATATATGTTTAATAATAGGAACTCTTCTCGTGAACAATACGCCAGTCAGTTTTTAAAAATAAGATTAATCATTATTTATATGTATTGATTAATTGTAAATTACAGCAATGGAGATAAGAGCTAGATAGCATATTCTGTCGTGAACAACAAAATGTAGAAAGAGCATTGTATTATTTTTCTTTAATGCTTGGAGGTTCACGTAATGCATTATAACATAGTATGGGTCTACAACATAATTATGCTATTACAATAATATTGTAAATGTCAAACGATACAAATAACAAATTACATGTGTAAGTACATAAATGATATGACCCAGGGATGCATAAAATTTTTAATTCTTATATATTTGAAGGTTAAATAAATTATGAATACCTCTTTACATACAATTTGACAAAATAAACATAGATATTATAAGATATGTGCCTACTTGTGACAGTGAGTGAATATTATGAGGGCGAGATCGTGTACGTGGGAGAATTGAGGATGCCATAACTCAGTTAATTTAGTCCAGAGGGAGTGTTTGTACAAGGTAATTGAGTTTATAGACTACATCTGCGGTCTTAGGTACTCTCATTGTAATATCAACTGCTATATTTAATTTTGGGGGAAAACTGTTCCAGATAATATTGTACCAGTTTCACTTAGATAGGTATACGTTACTGTGCACACGCAGATGTAGCGTATGTACACGTATCCATGGATATATTCATTTGTACGCTATTGTATAGAACGATATATAAGGAATGATGACCGAGTTATATTTAGAAGCTTGTCATTTCTATTAGGGGAGCATTAATTCTACCTTACTAGTCATCTCTCCTGCCTAACATGATTTTAAAAATAGTAAGTATATCGAATTAGGCTTTTATTACAATTTAAATTATTTGATGAGATATTTCGAAGTTCTTAATCACCAGACCAACAGCTTACATGGAGAGGAAACGTCGCAGCGTAATCAGAGAGTGAAAAAAGTATTGCACACACATACGAGTACTTAGCAGCCAGGGTTGTATACTTACTGTTTTCACAGGGTAGACATACGACTACAACATAACTGTCGTATATAAAATATAATGAGATAGCAATGATAACCATACAAAAGTTAAAATACAGAATTAAAATGCACTATTACAAAAATCTATTGATTAGTAAACACGTGCATTGTATTCTTCTTTTAATTAGTTCGGATTTCTTTGTTGCATAAATAATATTTGAAATTTTTAGCCTTAGGGCTAATTATTTGGAAATATATGAATGTTTCCATTGCTGCAATTTAATTGTAGACCTATTAAGACCTATGTTATTTAGTCCGGTTTCAGTAATTGTTGTTTTGCATTTATTAAGTACATATTTTATAGATATTGTGCATAAAGTTGATACACCACATAGTTTTTGTGGTTCCTTCCATTTGCATGTCACAACGCTCTGATAGTTTACTTTAATCTTGATTGTAGTTAAGTTTTATGTTTATTATCCACCCGAAAAAGAGATCAGATTACAGATTTAAAACAAAAGATGCTGTTTTCTCGTATCAATGCATTGATGGAAAATGTTCGGAAAAAATCCTGTTACCTAAAATGGTTTAGGTTAAAGCGAGATTTCGATCACAGGATCTCCTTCTTTTCATCTCTGACTAAATTCGTCTACATAATTTTTCAATACTACGCGGACGAATTTATTGGCATTACAGTACTCCTAATTTTTATTGGTGTTACAACATAAAGGGTATTCACTAATCTAATAGCACTAATAGTGTGGCTAATCTAAAAGCGTAAATTTAACCTAATTTCTTTAGATAATACAATCTTAACAGTCTACTAGGACTCAAAAATAACCTACTGTATTTACTACTACTATTAATTTTCTATTAATTTTCTTAGAGTAACCTAACATATAAATTAAGTAAATTTATATATGAACTTCTACATACGTTGTTTCTCTTTATTAAATGTTTTAATTTGTTACTTGCTGAAAATAAGTAAACGAGCTAAGCTAACTCTTTTTATATAAACAAACAAAGCTAAAACTTAATTAAACGTCTTGAAAATTGGTTTTGAAGTGAAGATGAGCGCAGGCTTACTGTCAGTGCAAGTTTTGCTCGTTTATAATCAAGTTTTATTTATAGGTGCTTTATAATCAAGTTTTATTTATGGGTGCTTTATAATCAAGGTTATAGAGCTTAAATGTTCAATAATAAACAAAATGCCTCAGACATAGGTAGGCAAAGAGTTTACCAGGAAATGAAATAAGATCCTTCTACAATAATGTTTCCTGAACAAACGCAAACAATCCAATAAGATTAAGGTCGACACCAGGAGATTTTCACGTGTCTCTACTGCAGATTCAGGTAAAGTGCTTTGAAGAATAAGAAATTCTATTCTTGACCGCTTCTTATATTCTTATATTCTCCAAAAGAGTAAAACATTTCGAACAATGATAAATTACATTTCAGGCCATTGTATAAATGTGACTTTGTTTGTGATAATCTTGGGTCTATATGTGAAACTTTAAATATTGCGCCTTTATAATGGCATATCTTAGGTAATAATTATATCAAATGAAACTTTAGGAATTCCCAATTATTTTCTCACATTCAAACAACGTTTGTAGAATAGTTAGATTTATTCTAATTCATATGATTTAGATGTTTTATATCGTCTATATCATACATGTATTTATATACTTTGGTTTATATCATTTGTAAAGCGTCAACGAGAACTATCACTGAAAATGCTGGAAAAACATTAACTATGTCTATATATCTGTCTATCTCTTTGTTTGCCCGGAATATATTGAACTGAAAATGAACTGATATATAAACTTGAAAATTTGCACCAAGCTTCATTATAAGCAGCACTAAGTTCAATAGTGAATAGATCCTTCTACTCAATGGGATACTGTACAGGATTGGGCTGAGCGTTAGTGATTTTTCCCATTCATCTTATTGGCAACAATTATGGTAACGATACAATAGCAGGATAATATTTTTTTTAAACGGAGTATAATAATACGTGATTTTAATAAGTGCCATTTTAATGAGCTTTATTCATAGAGTAAAAAGGAAATGATAGAGTGAATACTCAATGTTAAGTCATTAACAAGATTTAATATAAGCACGTTCTTTTGTTTACATTACTCTTTCTAGCACAACTAAACCGGAATTTTTATTACTTTAACACAGCTATAAAACTTTCATGAACAAATATGTGAGTCAATATCATGTGGCAGAGAAATATTTCATCTGTTGACCTTGTATTTCCTATGAAAATTAATTTATACGTAGACAACAATGGTTTTTATAACGGTGCAATATACGCAGGGGATGTAAATATTTAATTTCTGTATGATTGCATGTTTGTGCATCTATTCGCAGGACATTCCGAGAGTAAATTGAGCTATACATTTGACATCTTTCAAGCAACCTCTTCTAGCCCTGTTACATCACGTGTGGTGTAGAGTACTCTTTCCTTGTACAATAAACAGAATCAAGAATTTCGGTTTACCTCTCTTGACTGAATATGTCTGACAGTTGAATAAAATATCTCAAGATTATAACTGCTTTAGCAATGTTTGGACACGGTTTAAACAAAAACTCTTAGATGACCGCTGGACACCCACCACTCCGCCTATATGGGTTATTTCGCCGGAATAAGATGTTATTTTGATTTAAACGGTAGAAAAATTTTGGATTGACTAGTTTGAAATAGAAATCTATTTAAATTAAAAGAAATTTCTATATTGCTTTTAAACCTAATATTAATTGTTTCAGATTAAGAGCTGTGTTTGACTCTGGTGGTGCAATAATAGCTATATTTATAGTTTATATTATTCATTTACGATTTAAATTTGATAAATAATCTTACTAATCAACTGATGCGTGATCCTGTCTGAGAGGAAAACATTGATGACTTTCTGCGCATTTTCAGCAGAGATCATATCGGTTAGTAGATTAATCACTCACCCAGTGCTTAATCTACTATATCTACTTAATCTTCTATTGTGTTGTATAGATTTTACTTGAAATTGTGATTGAATTTGTTGAACTTATTCGGACTAAAGCCCTGAAATTAAACTTTTACTGCTTGTGTTTTGTAAGGCATACCTGTGCCTAAAAGTTTATTAGTAGTTCAAAGTAGCTAGATCATAATATATTGATAGCTCATACTCAGAATACCCATTAACGCCTAAAGTGGTCTCGTCAAAAATAAACATTTCTCTTGAACTTGTGTAGTAGGTGTCACAATAATTGAGTGATATTGCGTAACGTGCTGTACTAATTGTCAATTATAGGTAAAAATCTATTTAAAAAAAATAAACTCTCTGGGCTGGAAAAGTTTTCCTTATAAATGTTTAGAGGGAAAAACATTGCAATTCACTTGCAATACTAGTAATTCAATTGAAATACTATGCGGAATAATTCAATTAGTTGTTTTTACCTGTGAACACTATTAATTACACTATCTAATAGATGTGAATTTCATTTTAGAATCATTCATGTTTCTACTTGAAATACATCATTTTAAGCACTGTTAGATATGAGTATTGCGTGCTTTACACTGTGTTAGGAATGACCTGTGAGTAAATAAATTGACATTTCGACTCATTTGATGCTGTTATCTTTTATACAGTATTCCGTCAATGCAGTGGAATAATTTGCCAGAGTTTTCTTCCTGATTATTCCACGGCGTTGTGGCTGGTGGAGGCGCGGCTTGTCTTGGTGTACGCAGTCACATTAGATGTTACTAGGCTTTACATAGATATACATTTTTAGATAATAGTTGCCAGCCGGAATGTTAACGCGGAGGCATGACGTCAGTAAATATCTCACTTAAAATAAAGGTGTAACTATATTTGCTCCGTTTTGTATGTAGAAAGTAATTAATGTCAGTTTTCAAATCATTCCGTAGCTACTGCTATGCATATAGTTTATGCAAAATATAAAATGTTTTATTTTTGCTGTAATTGTTTTGTTAATACACAGTTAATATTATTTATTATAAAGTATTTTAGCAGTGGTTTATTAAGAAACAGCAATACTGAAGGTAGCTCCTATTACTATTCTCTGAAACAATTGTAACTAATTGACAATAATAATTTCTTAACATTACAGAAGAAAATTCTACGATCAAGTCCTACGGCAACCAGTAGACGAGAAGGGCGGCGGAGAACCCCCGAAATGGTGAATCGTATGCTACTGGACACGAGAAAACCAAGACCTGGCCAATGAACATAGCGTCACTAAGTTCCGATAACGATAATACTTGTTCTTATCGCTGGAGTTGCCACCACAGTTATGGTGATCTTCCAGTATTTCCAACTGTAGAAAGTCATTGAACTGTTGATGAAGACTACTATTTCATGAATAGCATAATCTCTAATTTAAACAATCCAACTATTAACCGCACTAGATATCATTTACGTAAAAATCACCTCTTGTAGTTCTATATATGAAAGTTATTAGTCAAATCATTCGTTAACATCACGTCCTGTAGATCTCAATATAAAAGTGATGACTAAAATCACTTGATAAAATCCCGTGTGTTAGGTCTCAACATAAAAATTATCACTGAAATAACTCCTTAAAATCACTTCCTCTAGGTCTCAATATAAATGTGATGACTCAAATCACTCGTTATAATCACTTCCTTTAGGTATCAATATAAAAGTGATGACTCAAATCCCTGGGTAAAATCACATCGGCTATAAAATTAAAAAAAGAACTGTTTTATTGGACGAAACTTGTCAATGAAAATTAATATTAATTTTTATACATTTTTGGCTGACCATTGTGTATAGTAATGGCCATATCTATCACACAGGAAAACTAGCTCCTAATTCATACTCGCATTAAACTGTATGTATACGAGTTCGGCATATGCCACTAACTTAATCTGATTTCTTTAAATATAAATAAAATATAGGACCAAAATTATTCAATTTACATTAAAATATAAAATGACGGTACAATATTTATGTCCAATTTTAACGAACATAGTCTCATCCCTCCGTATGATTCACAATCTAGATAGACGTTGTAATGAAACTGTAAAGTGCTCTTCTAGGATTCTTCAATAGAAAACTGTAGGAAACCACAACAGTGCTTACTGAGTGGGGCTCGCAGTTCTGTTGTGGTCGTACCGCTAGCCCACAATTAATCTCAGCCCACAGGGATCCACGTTACCTTTTGTGTCCTTATTACAATCGCTTTGTGTAATACCAGGTATCGTTCAAGTCAAATAATTGCGCTATTGTATTTCATCTAAACTGTTGTACGGATTCAAGTATCCAATATTGTTTATTGTTTATTATTTATGTTAGGAAACGTTTATTGCATATTCGATTACAACGTGAGTCAACTTGTATATTTTTAGAGTTCTGTCCTTTGATGCTAACTGGGATTAAAATTAATGTAATACAAGTATTAACTGTTTTGTCAGAAAATAAAGGCTTCATTTTTTTGGCAGGAAATTCTAAGTTCATAAAAAATATACATTTATATATTTAATCATAGTTATACCTTATACATCAATATTAGTTAAAACGGTGTGGTTATAAACTTACATAGTACGATTATAATATATTAAATAGACAAATTTAATAAATAAAGAGAGAGAAAGAGAGAAGTGTTCTATTATTAAGCCTCTGCTCAGGGAAAAATGGCAAGAAAACTCTTTCCTAGTAAATCTCTTAATTGGAACAAAAGAAGAAACATTGCCGTCCTCTTATTTACTGTACTGAACTTTTTTACCCTATTAAAGGTTATATCTTCCACAGTTACATCATAATGTTGTTCATTTTGTTAGTTACTTTTTTATTTATACTATATTTTACCAGTTGTGATTTTACAATGTGTTTTTTTTTCTATTTCTTAAACTGATCTTTTTCAATACATAGACTGACCCATAAACATCCAAATTTATAATTTAAGAATTAAAATATATTAAAATGTTACGTGTGATAAGATATTGATTCTCTGATACCATTCTGTGATTTGTTTTAATTTGTGTACACGGTTTTCAATATGTAAATCTTTACACTTAAAAAATCTGTATATTTATATAAATAAACAAAATTGTAGAATTAGTTGGTCAACGAATGTTTTTATTTGTTATTTGTTAAGTAAAAGCAGAGTCTTTTATTTTTAAATTTGACTGTAATGTATTCACCACATGTGTTGAATTGTATACATTTTAACTGCTTAAACCTTTCTAGAATAACACCTGAAGAAGAGAACTGATACTAGTCCTCGAAACTTTAGTTTATTTGATTTTAACACAAGAATGGCCATAACTTGAAATAAACCATAACATTTTACAATAATAAAATTTAATTGATACTCAATTATAAATATTCCAAAGTTTTAGTTTTGGGTCCCTTTATTGCGTTATAACACACTGTATTTAAGATTATTTTATAACTTTAGGTAGTGAAGTATGTTGTATCTGAATAAATCTACCGTATTCTTTATCACTACTATTAACGAAATGACTGACATAGAATTAACGTAGTTTTTGTATAGTTTTACGGCGTAAATTAGCTCACAAGCCTACATTCTGGTATTTCAGTTCCTATTATGGACGAAGTTTTCTGACATCGCTGAATAGTTGTTATGCTTTTCACATTACCGTAATGGAATAAACTGATACAACAGAGTATTGAAAGACTCGACGTAGCAAAAGTGGAAGCGCACAGACGGACGTACTTTTTGACCCCAAAATTAATAGCATTCTTCCTTGGATCAAAGAAAATCTATGTCCCAAGTTTCAAGACCGTAGGACCTTTTTTTCAAAAGTTATTGTACAAACGGATGTACAACGAGAAGGATTTAGCAAGGATCATTTTTAAAGCGTAGTTGAGCTTTACAGTTTACTTAATTCCGCATCTGTAGAAGATTGCCCATTGCAAAATTTTTGTATTCTAACATACCTTATTTATATCAAAAGTGGGATGCAAGTTTCCAATTTGGAAATTCTAAATTCAATTGCAAAGTAATATAAGTTCTACTGCATAGCAATATAATTTATAGTTATTGTAATAACATACGCTATAAAATAAATGTATAACTTTTACATTATTATCTAGTGTTATTATTACTTAAGTGATCGTTTATAATTTTGTAGAAGGTGGGATATATCCTTATTTAATAAACGCCGATTTATATGTATTTAATCCTTAAAAAAACTAAGCATAGACACATCATAAATTTTACTAATATGTGGGTAAGACAACGACTATGAACTTCATTAAAACAACTGTTGTCAAATCAGCCAAGTAAAAGTTATCAAGACTTGAATAGCCGCTGGAATTGCTGCAACTTGACGATCAAACCGCTTTATAAAGTTCTGTGTCGTCAACCGTTTCTAAAGCCACACTCAATTGTTGAATATAAAATATATTTCCATTGTACTTTAGTGTGTATAAAAAACTTAAAACCCACTTAGAAAATAGTAATGAGCGATGTAATGTGTAACTGCATTTTATGCTGTGTTGATATCATTATGTATAATTAATTATTTTAATCCAAGTTTCGTAACAAAAGTAACTTGTGGCGGTGTACAAGCACTCTCACTTTAAAATTACGTTTCATTCCCTGTATACTTTTGAAATATTTCCCTAAAAATAAATTTTCAACTGATCTAATACTGATACAGATCAAATGGATGGTAAAAATATATAAGAGTTTTGAGTTATATATGTATGTTCCGTGTTTTTGGAAGTATAATCCAAACAATGAGTGTATTAAAAATAGTACAGTTTTATAAGTTCTGGGCTATAGGTGGGATTTATGCTTATATTATCATTACAACGATCCGATAAATTAAAATACATACTTGCTCACATAGCATACAAAAATAAAATAATACTAGATACTTTTTTAGGAATAAATTAATATTTGTTATATTCTGTGCATTAATTAAACACAGCAAAAAACATATATACTGCATTCATCTACAAATAATAATAATCATAACAATATTTAAATGAAGAGAATATACACAGGCGAATGAAAGTACTGCAAATCTATTTGTTTTCTCAGTAAATAATTAAATTGTATGTTAAAATTGTCGTATGTTACAAATAACTGACATGAATTACACATTTGGAAAATAAACAGCGATTTTCTGTTATTTTTTTACATGAAAACTGTGATGCTCTAGGGGATCATGTATAAAATAATAAACAAGTCTATGCAGCTTCTTGAAATATTTTATACTGTTTATTTATTAAATTAAATTTAAAGGATTGTAGAATTTTGGAAATTACCATCATTATATGTTACAAAATCTTTAACTCAACGTTTCGAGGATTGCAATCTATTCTCTTTCTCAGTTGGAAATATTAGTACATAAATATGCACGTAAAATCTAAAAATTGCGGCGATGGATGGCAACTCAAAAAAGTTTATCAAACCTGATTGGTGCACCAAAAAGTCCAGAGAAAATATACCCAAGCGATGTCACTGCACTGAAATAAAGAGCGCAAATAACACAGCGCGCACACGCAAGTGAAAATGAAACACTGACGAGAAAATCTGTCTAGATTGCATTTAGTAAGGTAGCGCGTAATCTGAGACAATCGCAAAAAGGTGATAGTCTTGAGAAGAGTGGTAAATTTAGCCGCTTTCGGTCTTATATTGATGTCCTAGAACTTACTAACGTAGTGGTACGAATTTTATTTGTAGATGTTTGTTTGATTGTTAAAATGTTTTTAGTTTTCAAATAAATTTTTATGCATTATTTGCAGTCACACATGACATATTTATCCTTTTCTATCTAATACATTCACATTTATATTCATTAAGTTGGATTGCATAGCTATCATTAACTAATAGAAGTATACTCAACAAGTAATAAATAGGACACGTATTATAAAATATCATATAAAAGTGCTCAGTTAGTTTACACCATTTAATTATTTAATTAATGTCTTGTTGTGGCAATGTTTATCCATAAAACTGATGTAAACATGTTCAGTAACGCTCAGCTAAATCCGATAATGTGATATAATGTGATATGATGTCTTTGAGTCCTATATTGTGCGAAGCTTTATGCATCTCTTCCAGTCTATAGGTCAGTTCGTTTTTGAGATTTTGTGCTGACAGAAAATATATAGAACGACTCTTTGCTAACGCTCAGTCAGTAAATGAGTTCGATATCTAGAACGATCGGGAATAACACTGTAAAAAGAAATCACCTAATATTTGTAAAACTATATCACCAGTTTCTCGATGTCGGTCAGTAAACAAGCTATAAAGGAAGTTCTAATGGCAGGTTAATGGCTACCCAGGGAGACTTTTAAGAATGAGTTGTTGTAGGCTCCAACCTTTTAAACACTTATCAACAAGTAGGTTAATGTGAAAAGCACACTTTTTATAAATAATTTCATTTGTATATGTCAAAGCTAAATATCTCCTATAGTAAAAGATTAACATTTTTAGCGGTCTTATACATAACTACATAAATAATATCAAGTTATCATTTCCTAAAACGTTGCCATAGGACCGTTTGATATAAGAATCTAGGGTTAAACGAAAAAATGCATGAGGATTTCATGAATTTTTGAGAATATGCATGAAATATATTTATTTATCTGTGGTGTAATGGTAGCACATTCACCCAGCAAGTGAGAGATCAGAGTTCGAGTCCCGGCGGAGCAAGTACTTTTTGTGACTCAATGTTTACTGAAATTATATACATATATATAAATTATATATATATCACCAAATAATATTTTTCGGAAACATACTACGAGTCGGTGGCGGCGCGGCGGCTATAAAGGCCTACACACTTACGTACAGTAATTTGTTAATTCACCTCTTTTCATGTAATCTTTATTGCATCGAAAAAAATTCATCTTGTTTCATAGATGTCAATAAATGTATGTTAAATTTTATATTAAAGAGTAAAGTCTTATTCAAAACGATATTTTACAAGTGTTTAAAAGTTGTATTTTTTTTATTTATAGAGAAATTCTCTAAAAACAGTTATGCACTCAAATTATTTTCAAAATGTTAATACCTGTTATTACATAACGAAGTAGGCTAATAAGATAAACGGTTTATTATTTTACTGTTACGTGAGTACAACAATATCTTGTTGCAATATTTACTACGAATACTTATTTAAATAACATCCGTAGGTACAAATTTGGACAATAAAACTAAAAGTTTAATTTTCTACTGTAATTTACGTATAGTAGCAATATGAGAATACTGTTTAATATCATAAAAATCTTTAATAACATTCTTTGTTTATCTCGTAAATGTTTTCACCTGCAAGGTCTGTATTGGTTATTCATACAACTCATTGCATTATTTACAAGTGAGTAAGTTTGACTTGTGTGGGCCTCTGAGAGTATTAACAGTGTATATCCGCGAGAAGTTGATCAGTAAATCAAGTTTAAGCGAAACACTGGACCCTTAATGGCGGCATATATCACACTTCGCTAAAATAGAACCTGCATTATTTAACACTTAATGTGGAGCACTACTATGCTGTAGTACAGGAGAAGTAATGGCGGCATATATCACACTTCGCTAAAACACAACCTGCATTATTTAACACTTAATGTGGAGCACTACTATGCTGTAGTACAGGAGAAGTAATGGCGGCATATATCACACTTCGCTAAAACACAACCTGCATTATTTAACACTTAATGTGGAGCACTACTATGCTGTAGTACAGGAGAAGTAATGGCGGCATATATCACACTTCGCTAAAACACAACCTGCATTATTTAACACTTAATATGGAGCACTACTATGCTGTAGTACAGGAGAAGTAATTGATACATCGAGAACATAGCTATTTATCTTTAAGAACAAAAATCTTTGCATTATGTGTATTAAATACAATATAAATAAGAAACCAATGCAGTTATACACTTGAGCGGTTATAATATAATGTAAATAAATAAACAATATTTTTAAATAAATTCTATTTTTGTAATTGGAGTTTAAAATAGTGGAAAGAATTGACATATTTGGGTTGGTATTTTTGTAACACCTCATTAATTTTACATTTAGTAACAGTGCGATCCACAGTAATAAATTAGATAAGAATAAAAAATAATTTGCTTACTTATGTTCCTCATCCTTGAGTACAGAAACAATTTAAAATATTTTAAAACGTATATAGTCATGGTACAAAAAAGATTAACTGGAAGGTTTTTCACTACATATTTATGTACAATTGAACAAACAAGATCTTGTCACATGCCACCTGAGGAAGAGGTCGATCTTCAAATACACTATTTGTGGAAGGAAAGGGACGGGTAGCAAAGGAACTAAATTTAAAATAGTTTTCTCACATTGGCTAATGAAGCTTGATACTTTCAAAAAGTATAAAATACATAAGTAATATTTATTAAATACTCAGGTAACGAATTAAGAGACTTAATTTCGCATTTTAGGCAGAATGTTTGTATCTCTATATAGTTGTATGATGTTGATATCAGTTTTAATTCCGTTCCTGACGTTCGGTTAAAAGTTTGTGAAGTGTATATTGAAATCCGATATTATAGTTTGGTAAAAATACCTTCCGAATTCGACTCGCACAAAAATTGAAACAAATGACGATCAATCTCTTTGATCAATCTGTTTAAAAGAAATCTCTGTGCATACTTAACAAAAGCACTTGAACCTGGTAATTATATTAGTCTGTTAAAACAGGATCTGTTGTCCGTACATTTTACCTCGTTGATAATGACTCACAACAGGAGCGAACCACGGGCATAACGAGAGTGGTAGGAATTGCTGTGTTAAATTGTGCGGTCAGCAACAAAGTTGGTCAGTTACCCATGATATATGGCCGGCTCAGTCGTTATAGTCCAGTTGTATCGGCATCACACAACAGCGCTTTTAGTCGAACTTTACATTAATCTAATTAAGATGTGAACTATGACGTAATCTAGTGAGGTGTATTTAAACTTCTGTACCATCTCATCGTACGTAATTTTCTCTTATAGATTCTTGTCTTTAGTTGTTCTTCTACTCAAAGGTTTATTGGGCCATAGATTTGTTGGAAATATTGAACACGAAACTGCAAATGATGTATCTAAGCGATCTCTCTCTCACATCCCCACACTGGTCTACTTAGCGTTTCGTGTTTTACTGTGTTGGTTTATTGAGAACTGCGGTCCCTACAGGATTACGGACCCTCACCAACCGAGGAGTCTCGCACTCGCAATTCCACTATTAATTATCTTCCGTCAATAATCGTAATGTTTTACTAATTAGTTTTTCCAATTATTTTTAATTTAAGTTAATTATACCAAATATGAAAAACATCAAATAAAATAAAAATATAATCAAAATACGACGATACTCGAATGAAATAGGAATTAAAAAAATTAATCTAACCTGTAGTAAAATCATACAATATTATGTCACACATAATTTTAGAATAATTTCTTAATATATTATGATGATTTTATGTCTTATAAAATTATTTAAACACCTTAAAATATAAAATTGGTCTTTTTACACCAATATACCATTTGGTTGCAAGATACTGTATAGTATTTTGAGGTCAAAGATCCTGTAGATAGAGGTATATACTCTGTGGTATATATATATATATATATATATATATATATATATATATATGATTAGATAAATATATATAATTAGCCGGGTAAGTTTCCAGCATAATTATTTTGCGAAGCTGTAATCAAATTACGTAGCTCAAGATCATCGTATTTTTAATAGATATAAATGATGATCGATTAGTGATTTTACTAAATGAGCTTTATTCGTGGCTTCAACACCAAACATTAAATTACAATTGTAATGTCCGTGTTTAGGTTGTCCAAAAGCGGATCTGCTTGTAAACTTTTTCATGTTTGAAGACTGGATACTGGATGTGTGTTTGCTGGTCACATTTGAACAGTAAACGATGTTTTTGGCGTAACTAATATTACAGTTCCTTTCAAAGAAATTAAATTCTGAATATGTTTAATTAATACTGATTGTGGTTAATAAGTGCAATCGGAATCAGTTTTTACATTTCGGCTACACAATTCAGATGCATTAAGGGATTTAGGAGAGATTACCAATTAAACACGCGTTAGTCAACACGATTATACCACGTACTGTGTACTTGTGTAGAGACAACTTTGTCCCAACACACCCGTCAGCTGTCCGACCTGTCACTTTGAGGACAAGCTAATGAGCTTTATCCACTACGTAGGCCAAGGCAAAAGCCTAACCGGCAGAGGCCTTGAAAGATGTGAGGGATCCACCCCCCCCCCCCACAGTCACAGCGACTTGGACTTGGGACTACGTAGGTCGGCGAGTTATCTGTGGACGGAAATTGCCTTACAAGTTTATTACTCTGGAAATCACTGCTGGTTCCCCAAAGATATCATCTGCCACTTCAATACATTCATAATTTACAATAAATACATTATTAATAGGAATATTTTATACTGAAATACTGATTCTCTCTGAATAAATAACATCAACCCGTAAACGTTAACATGTTGTCTTTAATCAATTTAGCTTTTACATCTACTTACTTTAATTCATTAGAATTTCTATTACTTCTATGCAAACACTTCTTACAATATCCGTACGTTATTATTATGTAAGTTTAAAAGTTCAATATTTATTTTAAATATTGTAAATCTCTCCCTCTCTCAAGGTATAAATTCCTAAAAGTTCATAAATTTGTATTTTGGGCAAGTTAAATAGTTTAACAACATATCTATGAGTATTTAACTAAACAATACATTAACAAATTTAATGAATTATTGTACTCATCGCATACAAAACTTATTAATTATTAAATTCTGTTACAACTTAAAAATATTAGTTACAAGTAACTACATGAAAGTACTATATTTTAGGAAGGCAGTGTCCATGTAGGTACATGCCGGTAATTTTAGTTAAACAACCATGTACAAAACTGTATCGTTCTGTGACTGTAGAAGATGAAAAAACAAAATATAGTTCTTCTGGCGGCTGCAACCTTATTTCAGTCCCTATAGGTGGATTACCTTAATTAAATGGTACATGTATTTAAAATCTCATAATTGTTGGCCATTGGAAGTTTTAAAACCAAAATATAGTTCTTATAGGGGTTGCATCCCATTTAAACCCCCAATGCTTGGTTAATATTCCTGGCATGGCATTTGTGTTTATATTTACGTCATAAGGCACGTGTGTGAATTTCACCTTCCTGAGACATTGGGAAGTTGGAGAATTAGTGTTGTTTAGGTAGTATTTAAATCATACACGAAGAATTGTGAATGAATGACGTCACTAACCATATTAAACTGATAATCAATGTACCATTATTGTCATATTTAGTATGCCCATAAATCAGTGACAAATATTCTAACCTACCTGTGCTGGCCACGTGGTGCACTCAGGCTCTTGAAAGTAATAAACTCCTGACATTTTGTTGACCGCCTGCAAACCAACAAAGACCACAAACTTTGGTGGTTTAATTACAACTTTACTGAGGTAAAACAAATTACTTTCTCGTTCATATAAAGTGCCTCTCTAAAAAGGACATTAAATCCTCCGTAGAAGATAAAATAAAACTATTATATTATAATATCTGAGCAAAAGGTGATAAAATTTAGAATCAATTGGATAAAAATTCATATAGTAGAGCATGTAATTAGTTTTGTGAGAACATAAATTTAATTTGAACATTTTAGTTTGTTTAAACTCATGTTTGTTATTGAGCCATTTTTAAATAAAATTAGGACTATCGATTAGTTACCAGAGTTTCTTGCGATGACATTCTCAATTTTATGAATGTTATTGACTATTCATAGCCTCATGACGCTGGATCGATAGTGTTTTTTGACAGCGATATCAGTTATTTTCACACTAATGGTACTTTCAGTTACTCCATGTCACACAGCGATTACGGTTGCCAAGTGTCAGTATGAAAGACATCATCACATTAATCCTTAATAGACATTAATAGACTGAAAACTGTCTGATATTGCCCATACATATGCCTATCTTCAATTCAACAAGGATAAAGTATGGAATATGGACGAAGAGAATTGCATGCCTAATTGGATTAGAAGTCCGACACAGTGCGGTGGGCGTTAGTTTCCCTGACATTTATCAATGAGTCGCGTTACAGAAGATAAAAATTCTCAGAATATTTCTGTTAATCATCTAAATATATTTTTCTAAAATAATTCCCGCAGTTCTTAAGAGCGTTGGATATTATTAGCCTGTGTCCATTGAAGAAAATCAGTTCTCGAAAAGATTGTTGAAGTTGATATTGGACCCTAGAAGGGCTGAGTGGATATCGACCATAAAAGAGTTATATCTGATAGTAGAGAAACAAATACTGCTGCAAAGAAATGTTTTATTTTCCAAATCCTGCTTCATTACGAGATCTTTTAAAGTTAATTTCAATATGTCTACAGAGAGTAAAACAGATGAGATCATATTTGATGTTGCGTTATTTTACTACGGCCTAAACATCGAAAGTCATATATGTAAGCAAAAATACATGTTCTGTTGTATATGTTTAGAAAATAATAGAAATAAAATATTAGTAACGTTCTTGAACCTTTAAACATGGTCAATATTTTAACTGAAACATTTTTAATATATTAGAATATAACCCTAAATTGTTTAAATCTAATGAATTTAAATGATGAATTTGTAGCGTACCTCGGAGGAGCGAGGAAAATGGTGATTAAACTTCACAGGAATGGTCGACCGAGAATGTCTCCCTCAGCTTTGTCTTCCATAGAACTAATTGGCAATTTAATAGAGGTTGCATTTTTCCATTGCTACATCATATCCAATATTTCAACCTACCAGTCAGAATCCAAACGACCCATAAGTAATTCTGTCATAGTGTAATCAGCAATACTATTTTCACCTCCAGGTATTAGTAATAGGTAATATTGAGTGAGAAGGTTTTCGTAGTGCTTTATTGATCAGAGTAAACCTAATCTGAAATTATCCAGCAATTGTTTAAACTGAACTGACAGGATATATGGTCGCTGCCTGACACTCCATAGTAAATCAGTCTTAACACGAGAGCTTAACTGTGAAATATTAGTGACTAGTTAACTAAACGTGTATAACACCAGTTTGTACAATCAACCCCTGTAAAAGTGGGAGGATTTAAAAAATCACAAAATCAAAATCATCGAACTTTATAACTAAACATTCTTCCTTTTCCATATCATTTTCAATATTTATATATCTTTGTACTTTAACTCATATAAGTTTCAATTATACTTAAAACAATAAAAAAGTTTAACGTGTAAACACCTCACCTCATAAATTCGGATGGAATAATTTTAAAATAAGGATTATGTTCATCAAATTATTGTAAAGAAATTACCCTAAATCATATGGTAATTAATACCTATTAATATCCCTTTTATATGGATTTTCGGTCTAAATATTTCGTTACAACTGTTGATTATTCATTATTATTAATGCATTCAAATTTAGTCCATTTAGTTTACTTGAACGCATAGGCGTACAATTTTTGAAAAGTATGAATAAATACATTACAAGTACACGTATTACTTGATCGTATTAATAAGGTCTTATAAATTTATATTATTCAAGGAAACTGTAACTGACAGTTTAATATTGAGTAAATTTTGTCTTGTCACTAAATTGGGGGTAGTTCTCTATTTGCCTCAAACATGTAAAATATCTGTATTTTACAACACATATCTTTATTTGCGTAATGTCTCTAATCGAGAAGATTTACAAATGTAAAAATATAAAACATTAAAAATATATAAATCTTTAAATTAACATGGTGACAGCAAAACTAAGCCGTCTTACCTTACAGAAAGATAATGGCCGTTTAGTATATAAATTTATTCTATAATAAACTGTGCATCTGTTTCGTACAAACCGGTTTTTCTCACTCTCAACTAATGATAAAGGTGTCTCTAGTAGGTTAATAAAGTGCGGAAGAGAGATATACTGTTCTTCCTTAAATATGACAAAATAATAAAAATCAAACAGCCCTATGTAATCTTGGCCCTAATCTTTACGTAGTAGAGAGGTAATTAGATACAAATATGATAATTTGTTAGGTAACCTAAAGGTAAGAATAATATAGTGTTTATATCAAAAGTGAAGGTTGTCAGATAACCGTCAGCATAAAACAAAAATACTTATAATTAAAAATGCAATACAGTACTTGTAGTTGAGAACTTATTGCAGTATGTTATTGAGTTCTCTGCACGACTAAACTAATGTTAAGACCACAGTGTAGGGTGCTGTTGTCAAATGTAACAAACAGCTGTTCTAGTAGAGCCAGGACAGTAGTAACTGTAGCTGACGTGTTCTCAACTCTTTTGAGAACTGCAACAAAGTTCGGATATAAAAACTTTGACGCTGTTATTAAGTCAACACGGTAAACCTTTTTTAAACTTGGTTTAAGGAAACACTCCTGGACTTGCAAGGCTATAACATTTGGAATCTACAAGTTTAAAATCCTTTACGAAACTTTTGAGTCGACGTCATACGCCAAGAGAAAACGTTACTGTAACATTCGTGTGTTCGTCGTTTAATGGTAATTAGTTTCTAAATTAGTTCATATCTCACAAAGAGAGACAATTTCGTTTTGTCTTTGGTGATTGTGGCATGGAAAGTGGTTTCGTGTTGTGAATACACAAATATTAATCTACGTATAAAGTATTTGGTCTGTACACCACTGATTCGTGATCGAGTTGGCAGCACTGCCAAATTCGCACATAACATACGAAGTTGGGTTTGTAGATAACCTAGCATTAAACTATAACATTGTATTCATCCAGAAAGGGTTTTTATTATGAGGTGCCCACTGTGTGACCCAAAAGCTGAAAAATTATTATTACATAAATGAGTATATGAGATTTTGTAAGCTTAAAATTTGTGAAATAATAAAAATTTTTTAGTGAAAAGTTCTTACATCTTGCAATAGTGACATACAGCTGAAGAGCTGTAAAACGATAAGTATGTTTTAAAAATATTATAAAAACGCGCCACAATTAAAAATAATCTTTAATTGATAAATTATGACATGAAATAGTATTAGTAAACGTATTCCAATTGGAATTAAATTGCATCGTATTCTCATTGATCATTTTGCAATGTAAGTTATCATTATTGTAGCCATAATGTTATATTCGTGAGTCAAGGAAGACCAATATTGGTGTAAATATTAATGAACTAAAACAGACTTCACTATTATTTTTATATAACAAAATTTGCTAATATTTAAGGAAGCCACATGTTTCTAAATAAAATGTATTGCGATGGAGCTTACATCATTAAAATGAATTATCCAAAACCAGAGGCTTCCCTACTAGGATGAATACACACTGAAAAATATTCTCGGTTAATATTACTCTACATTAAATACATACTCATTTTGATTAAAATCTATGTATTAATAGTAGTGCGGCTGGAGCTCTTCTATTTTGCAATGCATTAAAACTATCCTGACTTTGCTCTACCTACCATAACTCAACCCATACGATTGCTTTAAAAGATTGGTTTCAACGGTGGACTCTACATTTTTGCTATAAAAAGAGCTCACAAAGTATCTTCGGTTACAGCAGCTTTTATTAAAACGACTCCATCGTCTTCAGCTCTATTCTCATGCTGTTTACGAGCATGATCTTATTTATATTTATTTCGATAAAGTGCAATACTCATTTAAAGTGTACCTAATAGCACCCTATTTAGAACATTTATTTTTAGAGCACTATTTATGATCCCAGGTTGTTGATCTCGAGAGATACCAACGTTCAACTTACTTCGAATTTGGCATAAATATTCTTTGGAACATACATTAATGGAAAGTAGTTATGTGTTAGTAATAATCCCCTTACATTAGCATGGCGTTTAAATATTCAATATCAGTGATCCTATGTTTTGCTTGAGTTCACTAGACCGCAGCCACTGCTCAAGTACTAGTATCCCCGTATTGTCCTGGAGCTTGTAGTTGTCAACTGGTGATCAGTGTCGGCTCTAAGCGAATTGACAAAGTGATCCTATGTTTCGCTTGAGTTCACTAGACCGCAGCCACTGCTCAAGTACGAGTATCCGAGTATCGATGTTTGATGTCATTACTATATCTGAGTCTTGGTTAAAGCCGAGTATTCCTGACGGTGAGGTAGCACTTCCGGGTTATTTAATTTTCAGAAATGATAGATTGTCCAAAATTGGTGGGGGTGTGTGTGTATTTATAAAAGAAAAATTTTGGGGTTAAGCACTTGTACTCTACACCGCAGGAATATTCGGGTAAACCGGAATTTATGTTTTTAGAAATTAATGTGTCTGTTTCAGAGGTACTTCTCTTAGGATTATGTTACCGTCCACCTAAGGTGGGGCATATGGATGACTTTGAGGATAATCTCTTGCGCCTTCTCCCGGGCTATGGTCGTGTCTTGATTATGGGTGACTTTAATACGGATCTTCTGAAACCTAACAATCACAACACTATACAGCTCACTAGGATGTTTCAATCCTGCAGCCTGACTATACTACCACTGAACGCCACGCACCACACTGCCGAAACCGCCACCTGGCTAGATCTTATGGTAGTCTCGGACCCTGAGGAATCATTATACCATGGGCAGCTTCCAATTCCGGCAATTTCCCATCATGATTTAATTTTCTGTGCCCTTTCATTAAAAGTTCCCAAACCTAAAGAAAAATATATAACTTACAGATCATACAGAAATATGAATGAAATTGCATTTTTTGCGGATGTTTATTCATACCCATGGCATTCCGTGCAGAATAAGGAGACTGTTGATGAGATGGTTGACTCTTTAAATTCTCTTATATTAAAGCTGTATGACAAACATGCCCCTCTTGTTACCAAGCGAATTAATAAGAAACGACCCGTTCCCTGGATTACCGAGAATATTCTCGGTCTAATGGCCGAAAGAGACGCCTTGTTTCGGAGGGCTCGGCGCTCTAGAGATGTCAACTTAATGATACGTTACCGCCATCTTCGTAACCAAGTCAAACAACAAATTAGAAATTCCCGTCTTCGATACATAAATGGAATGTTTTCAGACAGAAATCAATCGACAACTGCGTTATGGAGTAATGTCAAGAAGCTTGGTTTTGGTAAGCAACCCTCTCCTGCCTCTACTAATATTTCACTTAATGATCTAAACGAGTATTTTTCATCATTTTCTCAAAAATCTATCACCGCAGTTGTTCAAACCCATTTAGATGAATTGAGTCAACAAACCCATAATATTCCCTCAGACAGCCAGTTTCGTTTAAATCCAGCATTAGAGGTAGATGTCCTTAAAGCAATCAGGCGTATACAAACGAATGCTACGGGTTCAGACAACATATCAATCTTATTAGTTAAGAAAATTCTTTTTGCTATTCTCCCTGTCATTACAGCAATTTATAATAAATCTCTCACAACAGGTGTTTTCCCCACACAATGGAAGTCCGCCTTAATTCGTCCACTAAATAAAATTAAATCTCCATCTGAACCCCAAGACTACCGACCAATTAGTATCTTACCAGCTCTCTCGAAAGGCCTTGAGCGAATAGTTCATTCCCAAATATCAGATTTCTTGTCTAAAAATAATATTATTAATGTTTTTCAGTCTGGCTTTCGCCAAAACCATAGTACAGAAACTGCACTTCTGAAAATAACTGATGACATTCGATTAGCCATGGATCGAGGTCTTTATACCTTACTAGTTCTATTCGATTTCATCAAGGCCTTCAATACAATCATTCATAATATTCTATTTAAAAAGCTTAAAAGTTTAGGTTTCTCTGAAAATGCTTTAGCATGGATAAAATCATATCTGAGGGACAGAAAGCAGTGTGTGTGCAATGACAACTCAATGTATAATTTCAGAACTGTAACCTGCGGAGTTCCGCAAGGATCAATACTTGGCCCACTACTTTTTATTTTGTACATAAATGACATTAACACTGTATTGCGACATTGCAAATTTCACTGTTATGCTGATGACTTACAAATCTACTCACACTTTAACATTATCGACATAAACCAGACTGTGAAGTGGATGAATGAAGACATACAACGACTTGTTCAATGGTCTTTAAAAAATGGACTTAAACTTAACCCGGATAAAACCCAACCCATGATTGTCTGTCATCAACGACTTGCCAACTCCATTGACCTACAAAATACACCGACAATAAACTGTAGACGGAAAACTTTTACCATACGTTGAAAGGGTAAAAAGTTTAGGACTAATCATAAGCAAGACACTTGGATGGACCGATGCAGTGGTGTACACCTGTAACAGGGTGTTCGCTGCTGTGCACACACTGAAACGAATGCAAGGACTTCTACCATTTCACATTAAACTTCTGTTGATCAAGTCACTTGTGGTTCCTTACTTTAACTACTGCAACTCTGTAATCAATGACATGACTGTAGCCCTTAGCACTAAACTGCAAAGAGCACAAAATTACTGCATTCACTTTCTGTTTGATTTACGTCGTAGGGATCATGTTACAACCATATTTTATTCAATCATCAATTCTAAAATTAGCTGATTTAAGATCGATTAGAATTTTGTCATTGTTGCACTCTATTATTAATACGGATTCACCAAAATATTTATCTGAAAACTTTCAGTTTTTGGCGGGGAGTGGCGCAAGAGAAACTCGGTCTGGTGCACTAAGTCTCAGAATTCCAATACACAGAACCAAAACCTATAACCGATCCTTCACCGTTACCGCATGTAGATTATGGAACTCCTTGCCAGATCCTGTCAAACAAATTGAGAGCCGAAAACGGTTTGTGGCGGAGCTGAGACGAAAATACCTGGACCGGATGATCGTGGCGGGCGGCGGGGCTACTCTTTGAATCGTGACTGTGTGAATGGAAGAGTGAATGGAATACTGTAAGTGTAAGCTATAGTTAATTAGCCTTAATTTACATTATTAAGATTAATTTTTTAAGAGGTTAAATGTAAGAAAGGACCACGTGGTCCTAATTTCGCCTCAATAAAGAAGTGTTTCTTTCTTTCTTTCTTTCTATCCCCGCAATGTCCTGGAGCTTGTAGTGTTCAACTGGTGAACAGTGTCGGCTTTAAGCGGATTGACAAAGTGATCCTATGTTTCGCTTGAGTTCACTAGACCGCAGCCACTGCTCAAGTACGAGTATCCCCGCAATGTCCTGGAGCTTGTAGTTGTCAACTGGTGAACAGTGTCGGCTTTAAGCGGATTGAAAAAGTGATCCTCCGTTTCGCTTGAGTTCACTAGACCGCAGCCACTGCTCAAGTACGAGTATCCCCGCAATGTCCTGGAGCTTGTAGTGTTCAACTGGTGAACAGTGTCGGCTCTAAGCGGATTGACAAAGTGATCCTATCTTTCGCTTGAGTTCACTAGACCGCAGCCACTGCTCAAGTACGAGTATCCCCGCAATGTCCTGGAGCTTGTAGTTGTCAACTGGTGAACAGTGTCGGCTCTAAGCGGATTGACAAAGTGATCCTATCTTTCGCTTGAGTTCACTAGACCGCAGCCACTGCTCAAGTACGAGCATCCCCGCAATGTCCTGGAGCTTGTATTTGTCAACTGGTGAACAGTGTCGGCTCTAAGCGGATTGACAAAGTGATCCTATCTTTCGCTTGAGTTCACTAGACCGCAGCCACTGCTCAAGTACGAGTATCCCCGCAATGTCCTGGAGCTTGTATTTGTCAACTGGTGAACAGTGTCGGCTCTATGCGGATTGAAAAAGTGATTCTATGTTTCGCTTGAGTTCACTAGTCAGCAGCTATCCACTCACTTGGCTCTAAGGCCCCAATCCTTAATGGAACCAAGTGTTTTTCTTTGCTTTCCATAGAAAGTATATGTTTTTATATGACGAACCCATAACAGCTATAGAATGGTAAATATTATAGTACTAAATGAATGGGTATAATACATTCTTTCGACTTAAAAGATTTTATCACCAAATACGTGTTATGAATAACAGTTGTTAGACGTTTGTATTCACATTGTTTAAACGATATAAATTAAATAATTTAACTGTAAAACTAAGATGTATAGATGTGCTTTGTAATAAATCACTGTTATTTAGATAAAACTAGGAATTACCACTGGGAAGTAGTTTTGCACGTGTAAGATTGTTTCTGGTTCAAGTGAATAGTACTGCCAACGGAAACTTCCACGATTACAGGAAATATTGAAGTAAGAAATACTGTTATGATCAAGCTAACTTTATGCCTAATAATATTAACAAATTGAAAGTGGAGATTTAATTTTTAATATACATTTGTGCTGACATAACAAGTAATTTACAGAGTAAAGTACAGTACAGAAAAACACTCGTTCTTTATTATAATATTATGAATGCGAAAGTTTTTTAGGGGTTTACGAGTAAAATATTCAAACAAAACCGTACTTAATTTTGGGGAGACCTTTTTAGTGACCACTATTTTAGTATACCTGTTCTTATTTCAAACTTCCTTTAGAGCCATGCCTCATTGTCTTTAAAATACGTTACAGCAAACGAATATTACTAATCAAAGAACCTGTGAAATGTTCTGTATAAAATGTACAACAGTGCACTGTGACAACAAAACTCTATGTTTAATTACACTAACCACAAATTTTTATTTGTTCAAATTGTTAGTATGAAGAACGGCCTTCAGTTGTCACCAAGTAAGTGTTAACTTTACGCGATGAAAAAGACATCATTTGCTTGTCACTTTTATTGTATTTGTGTACTTATAATATTAAAATTTGACACCTCAAGAAAAACTCGACTTATTGTAACTTCTCAAAATAGGAACATTTAATTCATAAATACAGTAAGCTATGTATACCTTTAATATGTATATAACCTACTACATCAAATGCCAGGTTCAGTGTGCATGAAAGATCCATGGCAAAACTTAAAAAAAAGGAAAGGAAATTACAGCTTGCTATCACAATTTCTTAACGATTAACTTTTATTACTTTTCAACCGAAAATCAGTTGAATTAAACCGTTTTTAGTTTATCTCTCGATTCTCCCGCAAATAAATATAAGATCAAAACGGTATATTATTAATTATTCAATGGTTCTCTGAAATTAAATGAGTGGTATATACAGGGTGGAAAAAAAGTATGGAAACGCTTTCACTAATTTTGTATGGCTTCACTTATACAAATTAAATTTTGTACATCACCACTTGTATTAAGAACCTAGTTTTTGAGACCAGTGGGGACATTTTATCTTTTCAGGGGGACGGCCCGTGAGGAGTCAGACGAAAATCTTAAATGTAAGCATAGGCCGAGTTTGGTATCAAATTAAAGGTCTAGTAAAGAGAAACTCATTACCGCAAACCGCACTTAAAAAGGTTTACCCTATCCAGAGTACGGGCCGTATGAATTTCATGACAAAGAAATTTAGTAATTTTGTCTGTTATGTAAATTTGAAAAACAATTTCCAACAAAAAATTATTTTTTTTTACCTCTACATTTGTTGGATAACAGTAAATAGGGGTTTTTCCTGTCTTGTCTTCAAGAAACTGAGAGTATTCAATAATATCACCATAACTCCTTATCAACATGAGGTCAAGGTCCAGTCCCTCCAGCCCTTTTATCTCAGGCAAACATAAACTGGTTTAGGCAATACAAACAGTACTGTCACAGCAAAACTCCACAGTTTTGTATTTTTAATATCAGCTTGGTTTTTATTCTACGTTATAATTTCGTCCACGTAAGATAAAGTTGAAAGTCTTCACTAGAAGGTACTGCGATAATTATACATTTTTTTACTTAAGTGTTTACATTTTATTCTACTAGTTTTAAAAGCAATGTCACTTAGTGAGTTTGAGAGAATCACGCTGCTTATGATGCGTGGGTATGGATATCTAGTTCGTCCCTATGAAGAAACAGCGCATTTGTTTAATGACACTTTTCTTGATAGACCCCCAATTAGTAAGTCAACAGTGTTTAAGACAGTAAAAAGATTTGAAGAAACTAGAACAGTCAAAGATCGCGAAAGTAGTGGCAGGCCTAAATCGGCAACAAATGAACAAAAATCTTTGGATGTACTCCAAACATTTGTTGAAAATCCCAGCACCTCGGCCAGAGTGGCTGCAGAAGATCTTGATATGAGCCATACCTCAGTGTTGAATGTTTTACACAAAAACAAGTATCACCCTTTTAAAGTAACCCTAACCCAAGAACTTGCAGAGGATGATTTTGATCGAAGGACTGAATTTTGCGAAATAATGATGAGAAAGTGTGACGAAATTCAAAAATTTTTAAGTTTGATATTGTTTTCAGATGAAGCTACATTCTTTGTTAATGGACAAGTTAAAATAGGCATAATTGCCGGTACTGGGCCGACCATAATCCACACTGGATGATAGAAGGCCACACACAAAGGCCTCAGAAAGTGAATATGTGGGCTGGAATAATAAACAATAATATTGTAGGACCGTTTGTGATAGATGGAAATCTAACAGGCGAAATTTATTTCAATATGTTGACAAATAACATTTTGCCAGCAGTGCGTGCTCTTCTTGGGGCAAATTTTAATGCAGTATGGTTTTCAGCAAGATGGAGCACCGCCCCATTACTATTTGCGGGTGCGCAATCTGTTAGATGAAGTGTTTCCTAACCGTTGGATTGGTCGCAGGGGACCAGTTGAGTGGCCGGCTAAGTCACCGGATCTTAATCCACTAGATTTCTTTTTGTGGGGCTTCTTAAAAGATAATGTGTATAAAACTAAACCAGCCAACATTGAGGAGCTGACAAATCGTTTATTATTAGAAGAAGCAAGAAGAAGTACACCCGAGATGCTTCAAAATGTGACTGCAGTAGGTTTTTATAATAGACTAGCTCATTGCCAACAAGTGTTCGGAGAGCAGTTTGAGCACCTCTTTTAAAAGGTATGGTTATTTTTTGTAATACATAGATAATTTTTAATTTAATTCTTTTGGATAATTGTGTTCCATAAAGTGTCATTTTCAGTCAGAACAGTTTACTTGAGACTGTGAAATTGCGGAGAAATAATAATTAATCAAACGTTACTTATGAAATTCAAACGGCCCGTACTCTGGATAGGGTCAACCTTTTTAAGTGCGGTTTGCGGTAATGAGTTACTCTTTACTAGACCTTTAATTTGATACCAAACTCGGCCTATGCTTACATTTAAGATTTTCGTCCGACTCCTCACGGGCCGTCCCCCTGAAAAAATAAAATATCCCCACTGGTCTCAAAAACTAGGTTCTTAATACAAGTGGTGATGTACAAAATTTAATTTGTATAAGTGAAGCCATACAAAATTAGTGAAAGCGTTTCCATACTTTTTTTTCCACCCTGTATAACATTAATTAAATTGGAATAATTTTGTTCACGACAGACTTTACGACGTTATTTGAATTTGAACAGCCCCCCTATTTTGTACACATTTAACAAATATTTTTAAATTATTGAAATATTTATTGACTTTTCATTTTAATAATTAAAAAGTAATAGGTACTGTTATTTTTTGTGTTAAAATGCACACTATATATCTATATCTGGCCACGATAACTGGATTGTGTAATTGGCAATTCTTTCTTAGGTTTCATATTTATTAAATTCCAAAAATGTTTAATGTTGAAGATAAATCTTCATATAATTGTATCAGTCCTACAATTATTTTAACTGATTAACTATGCCTTTACTAGCGTAATATAAACATCACACCTTATTAACATAGTATAAATGCTCGAAATGTACTGAAATCTCCACAAAAAATGGCCAACAATAAATATAGTGAAGCCCATTTCAGCTTTCCAGCTCGGATAAAACTGAAGCTATTGAATCAGCTCAATGGTGCGGTTATCCTCAGGCTTCGTTGTGTCTTGGCATAAACTGAGAATTTCATCTTATATATACACAAAATAATATAGTAAAGTGCATATATGTTTATATATATATATATATATATATATACATGGTTATATTATATATATATATATATATATATATATATATATATATATATATATATATATATATATATATATATATATATATAATGATTTGATATAATATATTTCTAAATATAATGATGAACAATGAATACTACAGCTGGGTTAATGTGTATACTTTATCTATTCATAAATAACAATTATGACAATTTAATTAAAAATGTGTTATTCGAAATTAATATTAATGTAGGTTTCATACCACAAGACGGAAGTTTTGCAACTGACTTAATTGATCAATAAAAGAAACTTTATGTTGGATCAGCTTCAGACTCTCTTTTATTGTCATTTTACGATAGTTTTGTGCTGATAGCAAATAAATTTAATGCACTCTATACGGAAACTTTTGATAAGACATTTCTTAACGTTTCCTGATTTTCAGATTATATTTCAATTACTATTTATAAATGAATATAATTACTTCTCTCGTAATAGTTTATATATTAATTCTGTATATTATAGCTAAAGTAACTTTCGTATATATATTATATCTATATTAAATATTCAAATATAAAAAGAGAAAAGTAAACACAATTTTTCTAAAATTTGTAGAAGCAACGATGTTAACTGTCTGCTTTTATAACCAGAAAAATAATGGGATCCACTAATTATTTAACGAAAAAATTACATAATTAGACTTACGTTTTTACCCTGCGTAGCGTGACCTATAATACTACTAACATAAGGCAGGAGTCACGTAACAGGCTTTGCTGAGGTTGCAAGGAAAATTTCAAGTCTATAGTTTATTTCATTTGGCTACGTGTGCATTGTGTAATTAATTACGTCACGTATTACGTCATATGATGATACTCAGATTCTTTACAAATGTATTTAATCTGCACTTTTATCGATGACAGACAATACAAAATTTTCTAGCCTCTCTACAGATAGGCTTCGCTATCCACAGCCAATGATATAAGTAAGCTTAAATTACAAATTAGGATGTTTACTTTAAAAGTTGTGAGAAACTTTAACCGTTCTATGAACCTTTATATTGTTGTATATGGTATAAATCTTATTATTATAATGCGTACGAGATCTGACCAAAAACGTGCCTTGTCAGTAATATTTCATACACAAAGTAACAAACACAGAAGAATATTTACAAATAAGTAAAAAGTCTTGAAGAAGAAGATGTTGAAAAGATGAAGAAAGGCTGACATAACCATCAAGTGTGATTCACTGTCATAGCACAATTCTAGACAGTTAGCTTTGGCCAAAATGTACCAATGTTCAAACAAGAAGTTTGTAGCGTTAAGAATAACCATGAGTCCAAAAGATTACAAGTAACTCAGTAAAATAAGGCAAAATAAGGATGCAACCTCGGAATGAAAGATAATAAGCTGAAAATTTGCATACGTCTTTATTTTGATGGTATAAAACTTACTCCAAAAGTCTCATATAATCACGTGTACGCGTCTTTAGATATTTAAGGTCAAAGTTCACGAAAATCAGTTTTTTTGCAAATATCTCGTTTCCCTTACGCTAAATGACTTTGAAGGTGGTTAAAGAAATTGTAGAACGGAAAATTCTCTTCAACTTTTGTATAAGGTAATTTTATGTACGTTCAACCCTTTTTGAGATACAGCGCAAAGAGTAGGGAACCGCTTACCTGTATATACTATAATGCGAGGTCAGCCAGTAGAATACAATAAGTAAATGAGTTATATTGTTAATTATTCACTTACTATTATTATTATTATTATTACTTAGTACTATTAGTATTGTTAGCATTGTTATCATTATTATTAAATTTTTTATTATTATTTAATATACCTAGACGAAACCACTACAACATATATTATCGATGGTGGATTTCTCTCGCATCGCGTTGTATGGAATAAAGATGATACTATCTCTGATATTTTGAATAAATACGTCAAATATTTACAAACACATTATGGGTCAAGTAACGTTGTTGTATTTGATGGTTACTCAGATTACACTAAGGACATTAAAGCAATGGAACAATTAAGAAGAACTGCTGGTGTTTCAAAATCTTACGAACTCCGCTTTGATGAAACAATGGAGGTTGCATTCAGCCAAGAAAAGTTTTTATCGCATTCATCTAATACAAAAATATTTATAGACATTATTATCAACAAATTAAAAACTGTTAATATCACTACAACAGTTTTACAACTGTTAATATCTCTGTTAATATCAGAGATGATGCTGATGTTCTCATTGTAGAAACAGCTATTGCAGAGTCTGAACTTAAAAAAAAAACTTCTGTCATTATAAGGGAAGATATTGATTTGCTAGTTATCTTGATAGGACGTGCTCAATCACATCAACAAGAATATTTTTTTTTTTTAATGGGTAAGGGTAATGTGGAGACAAAACTGGATTCATCGAAAAGTTTCGATAAATACCCTCATTCTAGGAAACACATATTATTTTTACACGCGTTTAGTGGATGTGATACGACTTCTGCGCTTTATAACAAAGGTAAAATATCGTTTATTAAAATGTTAGAAAAAAAATCACGATTTAAATCAATCAGCTTAATTATAAAAAAAACTGCTCTGTACAAGAATTATTTGAAAATGGAGTACGTATTTTCTTAGCAACGTATAATGCTCCGAAATCAGAAGTGTTTTCGATACACTCAGTTCATCAAATCAACAAGACTCAACTAACCAGTGCAGTTATCAAGTCTTCCACCTTCAAGTACAGCAGCTCGTCAGCATATCCTTCGTGTCTATTATCAGACCCAACTTTGGTTGGGAAATGATTTAGAACCCCAGGAATTCGGCTGGGTAGTTCAAACAACGTTAACCAATAACAATAACCAATAACAACATCATTACCACCAGCACCAGAAGAACTGCTGAATACAATATTTTGCAATTGCAAGAAAGGTTGTGGTTCTAATTGCGGATGCAGGAAATCAGGATTGCGATGCACTTTAATTTGTGGGCAGTGTACTGGACAATCATGCCTCAACGCCTCATCAACTTCATGGTTTCAATGAAGAAAGTGAATATGCACCTGAGATTCTTGAATCTTTCTATTCTGATACTTTAGTAAACGAGAATGATGATAATGAATCCGATATTGAACAGCCAGAGGAAGAAGAAAAAGAAAAAGAAGAAGAAGAAGACGATGAACAAGAAGATAATTAAAACAAAAATATGAATCATTAATAATGAAAACAAATATTTTATATTTGTAATTTTAATAAATTGATTATTGGATCAATAAATAAATACATAATTGAAATTCATTTGAAATATTTCTTTTAATATTGTATGTTTGGTAAAAATTAAAATAAATATTATGTAGAGAATATATAATTTACAATTAATATCTATAAATATGGTCTATTAAATAATAAATAATAATAATGATAATAATAAAAATTTAATAATAATGCTAACAATACTAATAGTACTAAGTAATAATAATAATAGTAAGTGAATAATTAACAATATAACTCATTTATTTATTGTATTCTACTGGCTGACCTCGCATTATAGTATATACAGGTAAGCGGTTCCCTACTCTTTGCGCTGTATCTCAAAAAGGGTTGAACGTACATAAAATTACCTTATACAAAAGTTGAAGAGTATTTTCCGTTCTACAATTTCTCTAACCACCTTCAAAGTCATTTAGCGTAAGGGAAACGAGATATTTGCAAAAAACTGATTTTCGTGAACTTTGACCTTAAATATCTAAAGACGCGTACACGTGATTATATGAGACTTTTGAGGTAAGTTTTATAACATCAAAAATAAAGACGTATGCAAATTTTCAGCTTATTATCTTTCATTCCGAGGTTGCATCCTTATTTTACCGGACTAAAGATGAGTAAGTGGCTTCTTCATTAGTCAGGTACATTCTTTTTAATGTGAAAAATAATAAGAGAATCTAAACCGAAATGGGGACAAGATTGCAATTTTTTGCAATTTTTCAGGTGCAAGTGCAGTTTGTATCTACATTAATAAAGATGTGGAAATAAATTATAAAATACATTTATTAATTGTAAAATGTAGGGCTGCGTTCTTAAAGTGTATTTTTTGTATTTATAATTCTCAATATAAAATAAAATTGGCTGAGTAATTAGTGGATTCTATCCCAGCAGTTGATGAGTTAATCATATTTCTGGCTTTATGTGTATCCATATGTTTGCACGATAACTTTCGAATGATTTAACTTAAAGGATTAAAAATAGTTTGTAATACTCAAAGTATAATTCCTCTATATAGATATTATTAACGATAAACATCGGTTCATTGGGAGTCACTGTGTTGGGCAGGATGTTGTCCGTTGTGAGGCGAACCGGAAGTCTCTCACACTGACACAAAGTCCGGAGACCGTTTAACCTTGTATAACTTTTACATACATAAAAATTAACAGGATTTCGAACATGTGACATCGTTATAGTTATAAAAGGTATACAAATGTTTCGAGGATTGGAATCTATCCTCTTCGTCAGGTGGTGGAGGTATTATCTTCCCCACCTGACTCGTTCGCGTGCGCTAACTGTGAAGAGTTCCGGTATTTTATCAAGCCTGACTCCAGGTCTTATCGCGACCTGTTATAATTAACCTCAGCTGATAAGGGTAATTCGATCTTATCTATTGCTGACTGGACCTATTCACATTACTGATAAAATGTCAGAGTCACTCGTGTATTAATCAGACTTCAAATAACAAATAACAATAACAAATGACGTTAATATAAATGTATTGGGCTGTGTTTCTAATTTATTTCGTCGAGAAATACAGTGAAAACCTATTTACCCGTTTATGTCCTAATACAGACATTTGTTGCACTTAGTAACATTAATACTATTTTTTTTTTAATGCATTAACTTTGGGCTATAATAATTTGCTAATGGTTGGTTGTTTAAACTTGGCGTACTTAACCATCTTATCTGAACGATACTGACTAACGATATTGTAACTAATTCTTTACTCGTTACAAGTAAGAGTTCGAATACAGGCCCCTTTGGAACTCCCACCTGAACTGAACTAATTGAGATAGAGAAATCTCTAGCAAATCTCACTTATTACGAAAAGACGTTTCATACTTTTACTAAACGTACACATGAACGATGTTGACATTTTGTTATGGATGGTTTGCAATGCTGAAAGTAAAAAAGTTGCGGTATATAGCTTATGCTGGGAGTAAACACGAGTTGAAGACATGAATAGATTCTTTATTGTGACTCTTCAAGTTTTTAATGGAATTGTGGAATGATTTAAATAGTTTATAATACATTTGTTCTAAAGTTACAGTATTTAGTTTTTATCTATTTCAGAAACCATTGTGTGATAACATATAATTGGAGGAGCGTAGCTGGACGCTTTGCACATCAAATGACTTCCCTTTCATCTGAACATGTTCAGTTCACTCGTTAAAAGTTGTGTCCATTAAAACATCACTTAAATGCCTTTCATAATTGAAAACAACACTTGTCACTAAACGACAGTATATGTAGAGTACACAATCTTTTCAACACCTGTTCGTTAAATATGGTTCACATGCTCTATTATGGGTGAGTATTTATATTCATCAATAAAATGTAACTATAAATATATGGAAACGTGGTTATAATAAGTAAAATATTTTCTTTACACTGCTTAAACGTTGGTTGTTTTATAATTGACAACCATATTTAATTAATAAAAGAATAACAAAATAGTGAATCATACATATTTTTTATTTATAGACAATAAAAAGTAATTAATTGAAACATACCTAGATTTAAAAGAAATATTTATGTATAAATAAATCCTACATGAATGAAAAATTAAATATATTTTGGTATCAGTGAAATACGACTTAATAGCAGGTTGAACTTCAAAAGTATAATTTTAAATTATGCCTACTTATACATCCGTTTGTATACGACTGGAATAACTGCAGAGGCTCAACTTGCTGTTGAATGTTCCCTTACAGCCTGATAACCGCTATAAAGATAAGCAGTTAGAGCTCACCCAATGGCCTGGATCAACTTCATCGTAACTGTCACTTATCCTGGAACTGTCCTCGACTATTGTGTGTCATAAATATCTACGGCACTGTAATTATATGTATAAAAATAACAATAAACGTGCGAAGTTTTTCGTTAAGATTTATCAGAATTATAAAAAAGATAATAAACATGTGAATTTTTTTGTTAAGAATTATCAGAATTATAAAAAAGATATTCGTGGTGCGTTCACACGAAGGTTTAAATAATATGAAGTACATTTAAAAAATTTAATAGTTAATATATGTGAATTTGAATAAGTGAAAACCAAGAAATCGAAAGAACGTAACTCAGCATGGTGGTTTTACTATTTTTATCAAACTATTTCAAATATTATTCTGAAGTGATAACAGCTAAATGTAACCTAAATAACATCCTTTCCATTCTGCATAGTTAATTCTGAAATATTCTGTTACTATGTCATAGAAACTTATATTTGGAGCTCAAAACAAAAATTAAAGTATTGGATGTTCGTGCTAAGTTTCAAAAAGTATACCATGACAATTCCATAAATTGGGGTAATAAAATTAATATTATTGTGAATCTGAACTTATTTAGAGAAAAACGTAAAGTTTGGTTGGTTTAGCAGTTGCTTATGGAGTAAATCGAAAATCTCGTTTTTATACAGATTTATGTATTAGAGAATTTTACTTCATTTTAATTATAAGCAAAAATGTCTATAAATTATTCATTCTATGATTATAATATTTTAGAAAAATATTGTGAACTAAAAATAAAAGTAAACCGTACATTAAAGTTTGTACGGCTAGAAAGAAGTAAAATCATATAGAATATTGCATTATTGAGCATTCCAAAAATTATTACTATCTTGCTGTAGAGAACATTCTTTAGTGGAAAAAATTAAAATCCAAGGTTGTAAGATCAGTAATACACATACAGCAGCGGGTAAAAAAGGCGGAATTTTATATTGATTGGCTGATGTTGAAATAAATATACCAAAATATTACCATTTGACAAAAATAAGGCTTCCTTATCACAAGCTGCCAAATTTTGAATACTCTGATGCTGTCATCTATGTTGAAGTAACGTTCCTTCTTGATTACTTCTAAACGCTTTTTTTGCTCGGATAGAATGGAAGTCTAGAACGTTGTTACGATGTTAGTGAATTAGCAACTAGTGTAATAACTAGTTTAATAACTTGTGTATTGATTTGAACTTTCCTTACTCTGAGTATGGAATGTGCCTCCGTCCTGGAAGTAGATCATTAATATGTCTGTCATCATTAATCATTTAACGTCATAAATATTTGTACTATAAACAAATTTGTATAACTGTAAACATGGTCTTTGTTTTGCCACTTGTGAAATCACTAAAAACATTTTATGAACTATTAATAAACTGTGTAAAAATGTAAAATATAAAAAATTTACAAACAATGTAATTACATTCTACGTATTATTTTAAATACGGAATAGGAATAGATCTTTCTGTGAAATAGCGCAGAGATACCTCAAACTAAACTGGCGTAACATTTATAATTTTTTTAAGTTAAGATAGTTTTACATTTTTACAAAATTTTGAATTGTTTAACCAATGAGAGGATTTCTTTGTACAAATCACTTTTTGCACGCCAAATAGTACCTAGTGCCATAAGTGACGTTGGAACCATTTGACAGGCGTCCTCCTCCTAAAATGTTTTAATAAAAAATGTAATAAAATATTTTGTGCTAAGGTTTCACTGTTGCTCTTTAACTAAATAATGTGACTGAAAACAAACTACAGGGGTTTAATAGTGATCACGTGGTTTTACTCATATTATTTCCATAACAATAAATTACAGGAATATAATAGAAAATGTTTTCACTATACTTTTTTATTTGTGAAGTATATCATAATTGTATTTACGCTTTACTTTTTCAAATATATCATATAAACAATTATGTAGCCGTAAGAATTTAAATAAATCATTTAAAAAGAAGTAAAGTACGCCATTTGCTACATAATAGTGATAAAATCATCGTAAAATGAAAAGAAAAGAACCTAAACGTAAGGTTGTTCCGTAAATGGACTACAATTGGCTTTTATGACACAGGATTTCACGGCAATGGGAGTGAACGGCTAAACAGTAAATTGTAAGTCTAAGAAGACAACAGTGTAAGTCCAATTAGCATTGCAAACATATCTTATTAAAAACGTAATAAGATTATTCTATGTAATAATTCTAACTATTATAAACGTTGTCTTGTAAATAAAATACAAAGGGTATTTCCATTAGCAAACTAAAACTTAAATCTGTTTAATTGCCTTGGAAAAATTCAGTGAATAGTTAAACTCTATTTTCTAGCTTAATGTGTTTAAAAATCATGAATTATGATAATAAATTTTAGAAATTGTTAAATACAATCTATTTATGTCATATTTTTATGTATTATCTATTTCTGACAGTTGTATTTTCAAAACGTTAGAAAAACATCTATGGATTTAAAAAATGTTAGATATATAAAAAAATATATCAAAACTTTATTAAATATTTACACAATTCACCAATCACCACAAGTTATATTGTGAGTTAACATTTATAAATTTATAAAATAACGACTATTTTCTAAATGTAACAGTATTGAAGAGCCGTATTTTTTATGTTTTACAGTAGATTTTTAATTAATTGTTTTGAGCCACTAAATAAGAATAATATAGTATTGAATTGACTTTGGTTTCTGTGTATTTGTATAATAAATAATTAAGATAAAAACAGAAGAATTATATCTCTTTGGGTATTATTTCACTATGTATTTTTAAAGCTATATTTTTTTAAACCTCAAATCCTGTCTAGGTAAAAATGTTCAGAGAATAATAAGGGACTAAACCTTAAAACCAGACATACGAAACTGTAGTGACACAACTACAGAAATGTATTAATAGAAGAAAGGTTTTCTAATAATTCCAGTCATTTAATGTGTTTTCTAAGTTTTGGTTTGAGGATATCAGTTGTGTTTCATGAATTTATTGACACTAAGGCACTATCCTGTTGCAACGTAACTTTATGCAAATACACCTCTTATTGATTCAAAAGTTTACCGACTCCCCCCTTCCGTTAGATAAAACTGTGAATTTTAAATTAACCAGCCGAGTCATTTTAGGTTATTTCACAATATACATTTCCAGAATATTAGAACCACTTGGACTTTATGAAACATAAAATGTATCAAATCGAAGACTACATTGTTTAAAATACAGTTTTTATGTTACTAAAGATACAAAAAAAAAGAATCATGTTAAAAATTCTGAAAAAGTGTTATATATGTGTTATTTGACATTTTGGTATACCTATGACGATATTTATTTATTCCATCGCTACTTAAGTAACAAAATATGTAGCGAAAATAATGTTATTTCTGTATGATACGTTGTTTTAATATTGCTTCAGAAACAAGTTCGATTTCCTTTAAACTGTATAACTTCTCTGTTGATACTTCTAAATTTTTCTCTTCTCGATCATGAGATCTCTTGTTGCTCTTCTGTTCTCCTAAGTCTATAAAACTTTCTCTGAAATCCACCTTACAAAGTATACATTTAAATTTCAGATTTGTCAAAGAAAGAGAAAACCAAATTTAATTTTATTTATTTTAGTAATTTTGTGTTTTTTCTTGCATTTTTCTTAGAATATTTTAGTCAAAACCGCTTTCCTGATTATTTTTTAAAGAAATAAATAATCTAAAAGCTTTTTCCTAAATACTGAATCCTAAAAGATTTAATGATTTCAGCTATGACTCCCAAAAACTGACAAACTGAAAATATAGTGTTTTTATATTTTGTCACAAATAGCCTAAATAGTAATTTAAAAATAAACAGGAATATCATTTGTAAAGAAGAAATAGGCTGTACATTATTGGCTTAACTCTCATTAGCCACAATATTGGATTGATGCAGTCACGTGCTGCTGTAGCAGCCCTTTAATGGGCTTATTTGATTTCTGGGCATTAACATTCGTCTACGCCTGTCCGCAATAAACTTGATTATAATGGCATTTACAAAAACAGAGCAACATAAAGCTAATGTGAGTTATTGCAGCAGTTGTGCCTAATGGCAATAAATAACATCCTGCTATTGTATGCTTCATGTTGTGTCCATCCGCTTGTACTCTATAAGAGAATTAATAAGGTATAGTTTACATTTACAAACCTTCAATTTAATTTCATACGCAAATTAATAATATTTATGAAAATCATGTTTATGCATAGTTGCAATACAACATTCTTAAATCTGTTATGGGTTAATCATGTGAGACGTTAAACAACATTGCTGCAATCGAATGAAAAATTGCCAATTTTTGAAGGAATATCATTTAGTTACGGTTATATACAGTGTTTTTATGAGGTTAAAAAGAGATAAAAATCTCAATACTTAGATTCCAGGGAAAATTTTAGACTATATAATGAACTAATCGGATTTTTATGGTTATATGGAAATAGCTTTTACTGCATGGTTGAACCATAATAACCAACTAAGTTTTTCCTTTGCCAATATAAAAATACTGAGCTTTAATCTAAGCCTGTTACCGACAAAGGATTTACATGGACATGCGTCTAAGGGATAAGAGAGAGATACAATGATGCTTTCCTTGTCCGATCCCCTTGAAATATGCTTTTTCTCATAAACAAACATCTGTAAAGGAAATAGGGATCAGTAAAACTAATAAGCCTATTTTGTATTGAGCAAGTGAAAACAGTTCATTATGTGTGCAGAGTTTAAGTGAAAAAGTGTATATTTTTATATACAGTATTCATGTTCATAGGAAGACTTATAACTGTATACTTTTATACTGAGTAATATTCATAATTAATGTGTTCCTTTAGTTAACAAAACACAATACTAAACTATGTTTATCCCGTAATGCAGGAAGTATAATATAATAAAAGCACTTCCATTTAAAAAAGATAACTTTAATCCTTACATTGGATCTTCGAGCGTCCTGTCGTGTGGTTCACTCGTTTTCAAGCAGAATAAATAAGGAATTAAAAATTCTTGGCTCTACAACTATTAGCTTCACCATAAGGCGACAAATCCTGGGACACAGCATTTGAGAGTTGATTGTGGTTGAGACGTCTATTTTAGTCTAAGGAATCCATCACACGCATACCGGAAGTATAACCCGTATGAATAGCGAGTTTCAGTATGATTTTTCAAATGTATTTCACTTGTAAAATAAGTTATATTTTATTATGTTCAATATAACACCAAGACGCTTAATATTAAATTATTCGATTTTTATAATATGTACTTATCACGAATGTACCCTGTTTGCCTATTTGCACATGGTTCTCGGTAAATGTAAATCGTACAAGAAAATGTTGTCTGGTTGGAGAAAACATGAAAAATATTACTCTGGGAGGTGAGAAAGATTTTGCACTAATATAGTTTTTGAACACGTTCGAGCCATCATTTTGGTTTCTTTATTTCGTTGAAAGATGTTGATGTAACTGGTACACTAATTACGATAAGATAAAATATAAACTAAGTTTAAATAAATTTATCATTTTTTATTTAATTTTTCACTGCCAAATTCATAGTTCTCCACAAAAAATTGCTGGTCTGATTTTTATTTTTTGTCGCAGAAGTAACCCCCTTCCAGTTTACATAGAGGAAACTAGATTGTGCTCTTTGTGGTGCAAACTCGACCTCTCCAACAGAGTAGATCATTTTTCGTGTCAGACATGTGAACTTCGTGTGGTCATTCTAGGATAAAAATAAAGCTGCAACCTGCAGTAGCAGACATTGTAGGTTCCAGAAACTACAATTAAAATTAAAAATAAATAAAGGTGCATTATTAATTAATAAAGTAAATATATAAATGACACCGATATTCCAGTACTAATCCAGTTTCCATTCACCAATTTCTCAAATTCTCAATAAGTGACTGGAGGACGTACATGACCTAGTTGCTTCTAAAAATAATTAATAAACTACTTTTAAAACCTCATTTCCTCTAGGATACCAAAATATGAAACAGAAAATCAATAGGAAGTTTGAGGTATTAGCACCAACGATGTTATATTGATTTATTTAAGAGATAAAGAATGTAAAGGTTGATAGCTTTCAATAAAAGACTACGTTGTTTTATCCAGTCTGATGAAGTCTGGAATCAAGTTGGGATCCAAGTAATATTATTCGACTTAAACCCAATCGCACATTGACTATACACGTTCCAAATAAACTTTAATCCATGTTTGCTAAAAGGGTAATTATATTTCAGTATTCCTATAATTTCCTCTCTACAAAGTGTTATTATATTGAAAATCATTGGTAAAAGGTTACAGGTTGGTGGATTTTATTATTCCAGCTCAAACGATTCTAAGAATTTATTTGGCAGAACGAATATTAACATAAATTAAATATATCCGTTATTGCCTGCCATTATTTGCTTGTTAAAGATTTTACTATAACATTGAGGTATAATCAATTTACGTATTAAACGGAACGTTTGAACTATAAAAAAATATGTTTCATTAAAATATTTTGTCTCCAGTTTAAACACGAATGGAGACAACAAAGGAAACTCATGTCTCCATAAAGTTGGTTATGATTCCACTTTATTTAACATTTAAAAAGAAGATAGTGTTTACTTTAACGAGAATCTGTTCCAGGAATTTAGTCATATTGAATTACTTACAATTTACCTGCCCAATCACTTTCTGGAGCGTTAAAACTGTAAGGTTTATATATCTTGTAAATCAAACAAAATATTCAATAACTTCTGTTCAGCAAAGTAAAGTATTATATTTCCTTTCTTTCATATTTGACAAAAACAGTTGACATTTTTTTAACTTCTAATTATCTTTAAACTTAGAGAGATAACCTCCGATGTATTCCCATTACGTGATTGTCTTTCCTGAGCAATTAGGGCAATCAATAGCGGAAAATCGATCTAAACCCCCCAAACTCTGTTGGTACACGTTACGACTTTCCATGACACTCTAAAAACGAGTATAATAACAAAATGTACAGGATAAATGTATACATAATTTGATTGTATGATAAAAAATTTTCAAATTTCTTGTCTACTCACTCATAAAGCGTACATTAAATATATATTGCTAAATAAGTAATAATAACAGATGAATCCATTATTTTTTATATCAACAACAGTCCATATAACAAATAGTAAAATAGGCAAATAGTAAAAAGTTAGGGTTAGAAAGGTCTCAGTGACACAAACTGGGGACCAACGGTTTAGAAGTGACTTTAGAATCAACACCAACGGCTGGGGTCTTCTTACAAGGACACCCATCAGCGGTCACCCATCCAAACAGCAGTCACGCTCGACGTTGCTTGACTCGGTTATCTTGCGACAACCTCCATACACGCTACACTGTGGCATTAGCCTAAGTATGGTAAGAATGCACAGTTACAAGGTGTCTCCAATTGATTTCCCCGATGTATATCGGAAAATTAACACTTTCGGTATTCACTACTACTATTGAACATTCCTACTTTCGTTAAAGAGTGGTCAAAAATCTATTAAAGCTTGTTACTTAATGAAGAAAGTTCTCAAGGATATGTGTGTATTCTGTGATAGGAAGTAGAGGAAAATAATCAGGTTCCAACAAACGTATCAGTCACCCGTGTGGGACAAGCCGTATAGAAGTGACATGTAATCTCGTGTGAAATGGACTAAGTTTTATTAGAAAACTTCTTTAAGAGTTGTCTGGCATAACAAGTGTCAGTTCCCCTCCAGTATACGGTAGAACTGCATCGACGTCTTTCCCTACTCTCGTGTAGGGATTAGGTTCTATTTATATTAGAGCTCAGTGTATTTAGTCTAGACATTGCAGAATAGATAGATCATGCGAAGTAGATTTCATGTACATATTATTAAAGTATTTTATATTGGCTAAAAGTTTTGAATGGATGAATGACTCAGAACATTCCTGTAACTCTTTTTAGATACTTACTTTATTATTTTACAATGCGGACAGTGATATAGGATAAAAATGTATTAAACAATATTATAAATTAAAGTAGTTTGATAAATATTCTTAATAGGTAAAAATCGCATTATTATAGTAAATAATTATTCATTTATTGCCATTATGTTAAATGGCATAAAATATTGAAATGTTTAACAACTTAGATTTGGAAAAAATTTATACATTTCTGATTATGAAAACCTATGTATATATGTATTTATAATAACATTAAGTTAGATTTCAATCAATATTTACTTCAAATGTTGTTTATTTTAAACATTAAAGTATGAATATAATTCAGGCAGGATTATGTTTAATTTCACTATCAAAATTTATCTACCAAAACTTTACTATTAAAATGAGTTGGTTACTCGATATAAAGGGGATTATGAGTATTAAAAGTAATAATTTGGCCTATCCTGAAGTACGAACCAAAAATTAACAGACGTTAGGGTAGGTACGAGTTTTCACAGTATAGATATGGTAATACTGAAGGGAGTGACATATATTTATTTTTATGCCAGTAAAAAACGTTATTATATATGGCTAGATATTATTTTATGAACGTTTGTTTTAAACTATATCATATTGTCTGGAGATTAGCCATGAGGGTCTTTTTGAAAATTAAATTACGATTCTCAGAGCAGAAAAACATCAGGCACTATGTGAACACACACACACAAATATGGGCTATCATTAAAAATAAAAGTCCACCAACTGAAAGACAAATTGAGCTTCAGATTGGAAACGATAAAGTCAGCGATACAGCCAAAGTCGCGGACGCTTTCAATAATTTTTTTGCCTCGGTTGGTGCTGACCAAGGATTCAGTCCAAAGCAGCATCAGCCACATTCCACTTTGGTACGGAGCCCAGCAGCTTCTATGGCTCTGGCTCCTACTACAGAAGAGGAAATTGCCAGAGTGATGAGAGATCTTCCTTCAAAAAAATCAAACGATTTAAATCATGTTTCAATGTGGCTTCTTAAGCAATGTGCACAGCACCTGTTCAGGCCGCTTGAACATTTGATAAATCTCTCTCTCCGCTCAGTAATATTTCCATCCTCTCTGAAAAAAGCCAAAATCACCCCGATATTCAAAAAAGGTGACCCCAAATTAGTTAAAAATTATCGTCCTATCTCAATTTTACCAGTTTTCAGTAAAGTTTTTGAAAAGATCTTCCTCAGTCGACTCTTGAATTTTTTGGAAAAACACAACTTACTATCATCAAACCAGTTCGGTTTCCTAAGTGGGAAGTCGACAATAGACGCAGTCGTTGGGCTGGTCGAGATGATAGTAGAAGGAATTGAAAGTCATAGAGACACACTTAGTGTGTTTCTTGACTTATCTAAAGCATTTGACTGCGTTGATCACAACACCCTAATTCACAGACTGGAGTATTACGGGATACGAGGAGTGCCACTCTTGTGGCTTGAATCGTATCTCAGTAATAGAACACAATTCGTAAAAATTTCTGACGTACGGTCGGAGGGGGGTGAGCTGGGTTTTGGTGTTCCTCAGGGCTCCATTCTCAGTCCGCTACTCTTCCTATTGTATGTCAACGATGCTGGCTCATCTTTGCACCAAGGACGAATAGTCCAGTATGCCGATGACACGACTCTCTGTTTCAAAGAAAAATCAAACACACAACTTGAAATGACAACATTCACTGAGCTCAACAACTTAATTCAACATTTCAATGAGCTCAATCTTAAAACAAACCCGTCAAAATCGGTGTTTGTTCAATTTCGTTTGCGGCCGACCGTCTCTGATCAAAGTCCTATAGTGATGTTGGAGGAGACTGAGATCGAAGAAGTCTACTCGACTAAATTCCTTGGAATACACCTTGATCGAGGGTTGACATGGGATAGTCATGTAGACAACGTTTGTTCAAAATTGTCCTCAGGCATTTATGTTTTGAGGCAGCTATCCAAATACTGCCCAACTCAGGTACTGATGACGTACTATGGATTGATATACCCCCACCTGTCATACGGAGTGGTCTTGTGGGGAGGCTGTGCAAATACACATTTCTCTAGAGTGTTTACACTCCAAAAAAAAGCCGTTCGAACAATTGCAAAACTACAATGGAGAGAGTCGTGCAGACCAGCATTCAGAAAACTGAAACTGTTGACATTACCCTGCCTCTACATTCTAGAGACGTCTATGTTTTTCAAGTCAAAATGCAATCTCATCAGAGGTGATATACACTCATATGAGACTAGAGGCAGGGACAACTACCGAACTGGGAGACACAGGACGGTAGTACATGAGCGCTTGCCTTCTCAGGCAGGAGCTCAGTTTGTCAACAAACTGCCAAATTTCATAAAAAGTGCCGCAATGCCTAAGGCATTTAAAACTCGTCTGAAAAGTGCATTGCTCTCAGAAGCTTTTTACAATACAGACGAGTTCATGGCACATGTTTGGGTGACCACATAATTGGCTGACTGACGCTGGTGCTAGAGTGGGAAATTCGAATAAATGAGCAGTAGGATGGATGGAATAAATTGTATGTACGAAAGTAACCTAGATGTAATGTATGAATCCAAAATTTTAGCTTATTTTCTTCTTTGACAATTGCTATAACATGTACATGTTCTAAAGCAATAAAATTATTATTATTATTATATACACGCACACACACACACACACACACACACACACACATATATATATATATATATATATATATATATATATATATATATATATAAAATATTCCTTTGTTAGTTTTTTTAGAAACTTTTTCTATTACCGGAAGTTTTTTTTACTTCAACGCGTTCTTTCGGAATTCTGCTTTGCGGTCTGAATGTATGCTCTGATGACAAGATATTGTGTCGGGATGTTACATTATATTTTTATCTGTGAAAGTCAATCTTTTATACATAAAATTATACATTACGAGAGGTGAAATTTAGATCGAGAAACTTATCTGACTGAGGTGAGGTCGCTCAGCGCTGCTCTCACCATTGTGAAGCTGGTTATTTGATCGCTTTTAACATTTACTACTTCAGATAAAAGATTTACAGCGAACTCCAAATAATGTTAAAGCAATCAAACAATTTTTTTTTTTTTTAAGTTAAATCAGTGTCTTTGTTACCGATCCGTTTAATAGCAAAGTAGTATTTTGATTTCCTGTAAATTTTCATAAGGCTAATGTGTTTTGTTTGATCGCTTTTAACCAATTACTTATGTTTTACTTATGTGTGAGTGTGTAGGTTTTAGAACTGTGTTAATTATTTAGCTTTTTAAGCTAGAATATTGCTGTATCATAGCTATGTTAAATTTGGAATTATTAGACTAAATGCCGACATTGAATGTGAAAAAGCACTTTTAAGGAAATGATATTATTGAAATAAAAACGTCATTTTATGTCTTACACTGTTTTACACGTCGCTGTAAGCTCGTGTGTATTTTTTTGTACCATCGTCAAGTCAAAGGAGGAAATCGTACAAACTAAAGTAGCTCATTAATAATAAATTAGTATGCATTAATATATTTTTGCATTTTTAAGAAATATTAATTTTTTTTATTTAAAATTTAAAGGGACATTCTTATTAAATTGTTTTAATATTCTGGTAAAAATATTGACTGCATTTAACCCAAAAATTGTTTGATAAGAACGTATAATCTCTGTTTTTGAGGAATATATTTTTTTGAGTAAAAGGTTTTTACGAATACTGAGCCAAACGTCTGATAAAACTTATAACGTAAAATTCGTTCTTAGTTTCAATTATAGCTTTTTCTACTTTCAATCTCGAGTTTAAAATAGGTAGTTTAACAAATGATCTGCTTGAAAACCCCGGGTCTGTCTAGTCGTTACTGAATCAAGTTTTAGAAGAGAACTCTTTTCTTTCACAAATCACTTTACATAAACGTTTTCTTGCCAAACTTGGAATGAAATGCAAACACTTGTAATGAGAAAACCATCACCATCTGCAATTCTGTAAACACCTTTATTGTTCTTTAATTTTATTCTACAATTAATTGTTTATATTTCATTAATACGTTAGAAAGATAATTATTGTTTAATATTAATTAATTATATTGTTGTTGTCATACAGAACAATACAGAATACAATACAGAATAGATAATGTGAGGTCACAACAAGTACTCTACTGGTCGGACAAGGAAGATTTCTACAACTAAGTCAAAACTTTAATCATGGAATATAACTGAACTCAAGTCTTATAGATATCTCCGCAACTCCTTCAATCAGGGTTTTGGCAATTGCGTAGGATACAAGTTTGACCCTCCAGCATGAATATAACGACTTGGATTGCAGGTATTAATATCCCAGAATATTAAGATTTAAACTATTAATGAGACATCCAAGAGGATATAAAATATTTTTTTATTAGTAAGCTCCGAGTGAATATTCAGTACAATTTATTACAAAATTTTTAACTATTAAATATTATCTGGTTTGTCTAAAATAAAAATACAGTTCTAAAAATATAATGGATTTATTTTAAAATGGCAATTTAAAAGTTCAATGTTTCAGAATTTTCATAACTCTATTTTCCACCAAGAATTGACAAACCAGTTATTAATATTAAAAATGTCCTTTGGCAGGAAATATAAATTTCAGTCAAATATCTCAAACTAAAAATCAGAGCACTCTCCTGAAATAAAATAATACAGTTTTCAAATAAAAATGAAATAACACTTGGAAAATAACTAAAATAAAAATGTTCCCTTCTAGCTAAGTTAAAACAAAATTCAAAAATTAAAAATTAAACTTCTCTTTCCACTATTTGTACCTTAACTTTCAAGTCTTTCCTATTCTGATACAACTCTCTCAAACAGTTATTAAAGTTCAATTAATTTGCGAATAAAATTTCACAGTAAAACCGTTCAAATTAAATATTAATATAAAATAACTAAATTTCCAAAACTCGATCAAAATTATTAAAAAAGTTCACTTTTAATTCACTATTTTGCATGTTTGAACCAAATGAACCATCAAATGCTTAAAGTAAATCAGCGGAATGAACACGAACTTGCCTTAATGAGCCGAGCCATTCTTTTTTAAACCTCAAGCTCTGCAAAACAGCAAGACTTATATAACGCAAAACCTATTATACACGAATATTTTAAAAATATGTTACATGGACTTAGTAAGCATTTCTCCCTTATATCGGAAATACATGTTTCTTAACCGTATATGTTTAAATTATCGTTAAAAATTATTTAAAGTTGCTAACGATATTGCATCGTGTCTATTTTAGAAATAAGCCAGAACAACTTGCCTTTCAAATAGTGCATTTTTTATGTTATAAAAATGTTTCATGTAATTGTAATTTACTTGTAATTTTACTATTTAACGTAATTTACCTTTCAAAAAGAGGGCCTTTTTTTAGTTTATAAAAGATATTTTGTAAAATATCACGGTCTGTAATGAAAGTTATACAAACCTTAGCGGCTTTTTTTTTAAGTTATTATTTTTAATGTAAGTAAACCAAACGTTCTCCTATAAATCTTATTGCGGTGACCTAGTTTAGAGTCACGATGGTATAGCTTAAAGATAAATTTAACACAAAAGAAAAAATGTAAAGTTGAATGCTTTATAGAGGTATGATCAGTGATAACTTTATGACATAAATTACTCTTTGTAAATGGTGATGTCACAGGTGGCTAGTGACGTCACAGTGCTATTGATGTGCTAACGTGTTGCTGGCGGCTAAGTGCTCATTGCTGGTCAGATACTGCAATTAGACCACCAAACACTTACGAATACGATATAAGCTCAGTGTTCTTTATTAATTGAATTACGTCCTATTAGACGAACGAATTGATCAAACTATTTTCTTCATTTATGTTGTATGACACTTTGTATTGTACCTGCTTAAAATTTGTAACTCTTTCTGATTTTTTGTATTAATACAAATTATTACATGATTATGTTTGCGTAGATCAAAATAATACTTTTACTGATATATTCTACATCTCCGTGTAATCGTTTCCATCTCATGGGCATGAGAATTGTTTCATTTACCAAAGAATTTAATTTAACCTAATAACATATTTTGTTATTTATTATAAAACAAGCTTAAATGAATTAAATGTTGTAACACTAAGCACTGTTTCTCCTCTTCCAGTATTACGTTTCCCATAACTTAAAAAAGTTATATGTTTTTTACTGATTGTTTGGTTGAATAACAAATTAACTCTAATATATTACACAGCTAACACGATTACTATGTAAATCGCAGCACATGAAATCACAAATTCCAACGCCGGAGGACAAGGAGGTGTAGTGACGCTGAGAACGGGTTTTAGTGTTTCCGAACTGTTTTTGCCGTGTTTCTATTTACCTAAGATAATTTTTTATGCTCTACCACCAGTGGCAGGGAATGGACACTTGTTATCGAAACCTGTATTTATTTTCATTACAGGTAATTAACTTAAGCATTCACAGTATCACTTAAAGTCAATAAATTAGTCTTTAAATGTTTTACGATATTTGCGTAATAATACTCATTTATGGTTTTAACGAATAGCTCAAATTTAATATTGAAACGCTTACGCTTATTATAACCACGTAATAAGAAATGAGTTGAGGTACGGCCATTAAAGATACATAAACTTAATACAGGATTTATTGCATATTAAAACATAGCGGGTAAATCCAATAACGTCTGTGTAACTAAGGTACTTACTTATTACTCCTGTTAAAACATTGGTTGCATACTGTACTAAAAAACGTGTTTAAGGTTCATTGCATTTTATGAGTTTTAAATAACATACAGTACGTAAAGTTACAATAAGCTAAAAGATCAGATGGCTTGAAAATCATAATTATAAATAGTAATAAATGTACACAAATCTCAATATTCTAATGACTCATTACATACACTAACTGTGATTTATGACGTCCAAATATTCAAGGGCCTCACTCAGATCTTATCATTTTGCCTTATTTATTTCTATTCATCTAATCTTAATCATGTAATAACTAATCTTATTGTTTACAAGAGCAAAAAAATATATGCCGGCTCGTTCAGGAAGAGTACATTATTTCCATTCACAAAATTAAATAAATGAAATTAATTTAATACTCATACTACTTAAACTGAACGTATGAAAAGGGCATTACAGAGCCATAACAAATCAGATTAACCACTATGTCAAGCCTTTCGCCCTGTTTTATGAAGAACACAATTTCAGTTCAGAGTAGCCTACTCGAGGAGCAAAATGTATGAATGTAATGTGTAACTTTTAATTCTATTGCGATTTTCTATTAAATATTTCGTCTTATTATTTCGTCTAATACTCATAATATTTAAACTTAATGTGTGAAAAGGTCATTATAGAGTATTAGTGTATTAATGATTTCGTCTTATTTTAGGGAACAAACCACTTAAGATGTAATATGTTGGAGTCTTAAAACCGCTTTGAATTATACAACTTGGCAAGTATAATTTCAATGTTCATTGATAAAATGTTTAAACGTAATTGCCTCTGGCTCTTATTTTATGCTTGGCATTTAAAGAATTCAAATTTCTGTTCATACGCCATAATAGAGCTTGCATTGTTGTCCCAATCAAGAAAATATACACACACACATTGGTGTTAAATGTCTACTACAGTCAAAATATACCTACGTCCGGCCATAGTAATTTAGTTACAGTCTAAGTATCTTTAGTGCCTTGTTGGCCAGATAAGGAAGAAGCATGCATGGACATATCTGGAGTCCTCTACTTCAAGTCATTATAGTTTGTTGTTCAGATTAGGAAAGTCTGAAAGTTTCCTTCGGTTTACAAATGACTAACTTCTGGCGACTTAGTATCGTTTGCTTTGTTACTTCAATCAAGCATACTTGTATATGTTTGACTGTAAAGCCTAATTCTGTTTAAAATAACTACTTCCGGTATTGGAATGTGCAGTGCTGTTTCAGCGTTTCCTTTTTTTTTCTGCTCTAACATATTTCTAACACGTAGTAGCGTTTGTATTATTGTTTCAATCCAGGTAGCATTTACATACGTTGTTTAAAAAGTCTACTTCAATAAAAAAGTTAAAAATACTGACCATTGTATTTTACTTCTGGTCTAAGGTATTCCCAGAGCTGGTAATCTGTTGAGGGCATAATACACATGAGTGTCAAAACTAGCCTTGTTAAATAGAGAACAACTGTGGATATGGGGGAGTTAGGAATTAGTGATGAATGAGTGAAGGCCTTTTATATGTAGAAAAAGCTGTGGATTTCAAAATTGTTAATATTTACAAAAGTATATATATTGAGCTCTTTAAATGTTTCTCACTTACAATAATCTCTCCTTCACCAAGCAATAATTCATTTTAACTTAAAATAGTTTTTTACAAAAATTATTTGTTATATCTTATACGTACACATAATGCTATCGCATTTCAATGTTATTTTCAAACTATTTTACTGTTAAAACACTGTTTATTACTTTGATCCAATTTATATATGTTCCTATTTAGTACGATAATAAGGGCCACAATGAGTAGGTAAACTATGTTTATTTAAAATTTGACGTAAACAAACTGGTTATAATAGAATATACATTTCATAAAAAAAACCAACTCTGCAAAACCTGCATGAATATTCAACCGTTTACATATTTAACTCCCTGAATCTTGCAGCTTCCTAGTGATCGTGTTTTGTTAAAAGCTGCTCTACCGTGAGACTACTTTTAGACTGAATTTATATTTAAATAGTAGAATTTAAATATAAAATAAAAGAATACATTGGATAGGTAATTTTTACAAATGAGTTGTCAAAGCAGATATAAAAACATATTGTATAAGTGAACACCATTCCACAAATATCACTTATAACCATATTCATGATAATAAATTGTTTATATTTCAGGGACTCCTGTTGAACCCTATACTTTCTATCGAAAAGTACTTTATTCCAGTATGAAACGAATCATGTACAGCCTATTATCAATCGTGGTTGCGTATATTTCAATATATGACTATGAGCATGTATAAAAACGGTTCTGTGATTATTAAACTATAGTAAAATATTCTCTTTTTATACCACATCATATTGTTTGGTATTTTTATAACACATTATAATTATTTACTTTTCATAAAACTTTACCAAGGAGCATCTAAACCGTTAGCGAAAGTTGCTAACCTATGAGGTTTATTTCTCCGCTTATATTTTACCTCATAAGTAAGTAAGTAATCCATACTTGTGTACAAGAAATGAAAATATACAGTCATTAATAGCGTATGTATCGCTTTAGTTCGTTAAACTACTTGTAGTGAGATAAATAACAAGCAGGAATGCCAACAAGAGGGTGTCGGCCTCCGACCTGCCAAACCATGACAAATTGGCAACCCACCTCAACTGAACTATTGCGTTCCTTCACTTGTCATCTCTTTAGGAATTCAGGAGTAGAATTTTCCCTCCGTTAGACTAAAATGGTGTAATAAGTCAACTAACTAAACATGTTACAAACTGTATCACTATAAGTTAAAACAGATTTAACATTCGGTATAAATTATTTTGTAAGTTTAAATGCTAAGCTGTAAATTCTGAGGTAAAAAACAATTTTTGTTTATGATGATAAAAAATGTGGAGGTCTTTCCTTTGTATGATATAAAAATATCTGTGTGAAATACTACTATATGCAATGCCATTATTTATTTGAACAATACATAAAATATAAAAATATATTATTTTGATACTTTATGTCTATATCTAAATTCGTATTTAACTTTTACCAAATTAATACAAATCTGGCACCAAAGACTTGTAAAAATGTAAATTATGCTATTGTTAATGACCACCTATCTAGAGATAATGTTATGATAGTTTAGTTTGTCAAATACTTCTGCAGACGTTGTTGAAAACGCAGTGTCAGGGGTACTTAATACAGATATAATGGGAGAGAAGAGAAGATGCTTTTCAGAGTGAAGTGTTAACACTGAAGAATGGGGTGGAACACTTCAACACGAGATTAACATCCGTACCGGTGACCTGAAGCAATATCAGAGAGGGAAAAAGTTAGTTAATTGCTTATAGAACACAACTCTGTGACAGTATGTACAAGAAGAAACTGATACACTAAGTAAGTAGTGCTACAACGCTAATTCCGTTAAACAAACAATTAATATATACTGTACAAATTTGTTACTGCCTTAAAGTATTATAAATGTCACGAACATAAAACTAAATACACCAAAAAACACCGACAATAATGATTTGTGAAATATCAAAAAATTAAATACATTCTCGAATACTAATAAACCATATTGTCCCATACTAAATTACCCCTGATAATGACACTGTTTTATAAATTGATCCAATATCAGGGATCAAGTTCAATATTAAATTATAATCTGATCCGTATAGTTAATTCTGTGTAGTTAATATTTTCACCTCTACAAACAATAATCAGGAAAAGTGCAGAACCAACTAAACTAGACAATAAGAGTTCAAAGTTCAACCTCCGGGCTCGACAAGCCAGTCACGTACACACTTCCACCCGATTAGGAATTGTTGTAACGCCCGTAATGGCAAACAGACAATAACATCATTCACTACAAGTTTGACTGTTTAGAGTTTAGAAACAGGAACACGTAAATTTGCTAATCAGATTTAAATAGTAAATAAACATTTGAAGATTTTACTCGTCGAAGACAATCTGAACTCTGGTTAGGCTTTACTCTAACTTATCGAATTATTACGTTACTAATGGTTAGTTTAATCATAATAATAGTTATTCTTCTTCTGAAAAATATCTACAAATTTTATTAGCCTATACATTGATTATTTTCATTTCCTGATTATCTTTATTATATGTATTATTGCTAACAAAACATGGGAGTACTACTTACTACTAGTCTCTATAAATATGGTATTATCAAAGAAAGAAGACAATCTGATTATCTTTAATAGAATTACTGTTGTTGTTTTAGCCATATATTATTAGTAGGAAAAGTTAAATACGTTAAATTAACAAATAGCTTACACAAGATAATTTAGCGAAATCATTGTGTAACACTTTAAAATTCAAAAGTCGTCGCGATTCATATGATTCAGTAGTTGATATAAGCTTAGTTAAAATCCAGCAAAAAACTATGCAAGTGATGATCTGGGTGGTTTAACAGATTGCATGGTTTTGGATTTGTCACGCTCAGAGGGGTGTACACAACAATGGCTCGTGTACAATTGGTTTCATATAAACGGTGTCGGATGTTTAAATGTTTGTGCTCGTATTTAATCCCAGTTCAAATATAAACAAGCGAATGGGCACGGACAAGAGTTCACGGAATCTGTGAGTAAGCAAGAGTTTATGCCTGCTGTACAGTTTCTATTTTCCATATTTCGTGAAGATATAGTTTTAATGCATAATTATGACGGTAAGATGGTATAATACCAGTATATGTACACGTCGTGTGAATTGTAGAAGTGAATACAGGAGAAGTCAGTGACAGAACCAATTACTCATGAATACCATTTCACAATCACAATGTGTTGAATGAACTTTCATTTTTATAACCGTAAAGTTACCCATAACACTACACTTTTAAATTACATAACAACACAATAATACAATTGAAAAAATGTATTATGTTGATAGTTATAAATTATATAATTATAAAAATGTATAAATATGTTGGTTACCCAGAAGCGAACGGCATTCCACATCGACAACATTGCAGTAGAATGAATGTGGGTTACCTGCCACGTTATTCAAGTGACAACCGCGTCCAAGTCCAATTTAAATCATTAATGTATATAATTAAAGTTATTATTGGTCACATAAATCCATCAGTATTGGTATATTAAAATATTATTGCCTTTGTGAGTCAAACCATTTAGAATCCACGCATACTGTATATTATTCTGTTACTTGAATAAATTGTGTTACATTAATAAAGAGAGGGTGCTAACTGTTGCTATGAAGTACTAAGCTTTCAGGCATACGTCACGTTCATAATGATTGCTGGGGAACTTTGATGACTTGTTTATTCATTATAACATAAACAAAAGAAAGTGCTAAAATACAAGGTATTATGAAGATTTGATTAAAAATTAAGTTTGACAATTCTATGTAATTAAAAATGTTAAAGACAAATGGCAAAGGTCCCCAAAACAGATTGACACCTCAGAACCACAACTATAAAAAGATTTTTTTATTGGACTATTTCTTTATGATTGAAGGTATAAATCGTCAGCATGCAAACGTATAATGGCACTGACTTCGTGCAGGCAGTCAAATTGTAAAGCCATGGAAAATAACTTTTTCAGTGACAGAGCTCTGTCCCTAAGAGCTTTAAAATAATTAATTTTGCCGCTCACGAACTGGCATGATTATTCCTCACTCCCAAAAGTATAAGCCATACTTACTCTCCTAAGCCGTATAACCACTTATTTAGACCTTTAAGTAGTATAATGGATTTTATAATGCAAACTACAACAATTTTGATTTTAAATTAAGCGTGTCACCTTATTATTCTAGTTTTCTGTAATATTTTATCAAACAAAATTTAAATGTATTTATTTTGTTGTGTTTTTTGTATATATATTTATTTATAAAAATACAGAAACAAGTTTAACAATTTCATACATTTTAGGTTTTCATACATTTTTTCCAAATAACAAGGGAAATAATATTAGATTACATAACTTTTAATTTTACGTAATTGTTTATAAATATAAAAATGTAAGACCTTTGTACCTTTATTTTTTTACTTGTATACATTAAACTTGTTTTTTACTCTCTTTTAAAACGTAATTCAAAGGCTTCCAGTGTTTTACTTTGTTTGTTACACCATTGTGTAATGGGTTCTGAACCAACTGAGAAATACAATAATCCAAATCGTAAAGTTGAGATAAGAAGTATTCTCGGATAAAAATTATAGATCGCTAATTTAAGAGCTGATCACAAGCTAAACGGTAGATCTTAACTTGTTTATTTCTGCGTAAAATTATTTACAAACGATAACTTTCAGATTTTAAGTAGATAAAAAAAGGAATACTGGTGGTGGTGTTTGATACTTTTTGATTATTGAGCTTTCCAGGAATTATAACTCTCTTGCTGTAGAGAACAATCTTTAGTAAACAAATTTAAAATCCAAAGCTGTAGGATCAGTAATACACACACAGCAGCAGGTAAAAAAGGCGGGATTTTATATTGATTGGCTCATGTTGAAAAAACCTTCGAAAATATTACTATTTGACAACAATAAGGCTTCCTTATCACACGCTGCCAAGTTTTGAATACACATGCTGTCATCTATGTTGAACTAACGTTCCTTCTTGATTATTTCTAAACGCTCTTTTTCCTCGGAAAGAATGGAAGTCTAGAACGCTGTTACGCTGTTAGTGAATTGACAACTAGTTTAACAACTTGTGTATTGAATTGAACTTTCCTTACTCTGTGTATGGAATGTGCCTCCGTCCTGGAAGTAGATCATTAATATGTCTGTCATCATTAATCATTTAAATTCATAAATATTTGTACTATAAACAAATTTGTATAACTATAAATATGGTCTTTGTTTTGCCACTTGTGAAATCACTAACAACATTTTATGAACTATTAATAAACTGTATAAAAATGTAAAATATAAAAAATTAACAAACAATTTAATTACATCCTACGTATTATTTCAAATACGGCATAGGAATAGATCTTTCTGTGAAATAGCACAGGGATACGTCAAACTAAACTGGCGTAATATTTATAATTTGTTGAAGTTAAGATAGTTTTACATTTTTACAAAATTTTGAATTGTTTAACCAATGAGAGGATTTCTTTGTATAAACCACTTTTTGCACGCCAAATAGTAGTTAGTGCCTTGTGTTTTTGTAAGTGACGTTAGAACTATTTGACAGGCGACCTCTGTCTTGCTCAAGATGTAATTCATTAGGTTAAAATAATATTTTTATTAATAACAAAAAATTAAATAGAATTGTTTTAATAAAAAAAATATAATAAAATATTTTGTGCTAAGGTTTCACTGTTGTTCTTTAACTAAATAATGTGTCTAAATACACGCTAGAGGGGTTTAATAGTGATCACGTTGCTTTACCCATATTATTTCCATAACAATAAATTACAGGAATATCATAGAATAAAGTTTTCAATATACTTTTTTTTTAAAGTATACCATAATGTATTTGCTCTTTACTTTTCAAATATATCATATAAACAATTATGAAGCCGTAAGAATTTAAATCAACCATTTACAAAGAAGTCAAGTACGCCATCTGCTACATAAATAGTGATAAAATGATCGTAAAATGAAAAGAAAAGAACCTAAACGTAAGGTTGTTCTGTAAATGGACTTCAATTGGCTTTTATGGCACAGGCTTTTACGAAAATGGGAGTAAACAGCTTAGCAGTAAATTGTCTAAGAAGACAACAGTGTAAGCCGCATTAGCATTGCAAACATATCTTATTTAAAACATAATAAGATTATCCTGTGTAATAATACTAACTATTATAAACGTTGTCTTGTAAATAAAATACAAAGGGTATTTCCATTATCAAACTAAAACTTAAATCTGTGTAATTGCTTGGGAAAAATTCAGTGAATAGTTAAACTCTATTTTCTAGTTTAATGTGCTTAAAAGTCATTAATTACAGTAATATGTTTTATAAATTATGAAATGCAAACAATTTATGTCATATTTTTATGTATTGTCTATTTCCGACAGTTTTATTTTCAAAACGTTAGAAAACATCTATGGAATACAAAAATGTTAGATATTTATTTGATGGTCGTAGAGAACATTCGGATGAAGGCTGGTTGATATGTTTTTTCTCGAGCAAATAAATATAACGTACGAATGATAATTTCAGCTCCTTATCGCCTTCCTCTTAGCAGAGAGTACCAAATCTAACGCTGTCACAGACTTGACACCTGGGTCCTGGAGTCCACGTCCTTCTGAAGTGATCAAAAAAATGTCAGCATCGAATAAAGTCAAAACGAACTATTTCCAACGTTTCGACACCTAGACTACAAAATAAAGTTTTATCTATGTTGGTATGTGCTCTCAGGTGAACAATTTATTGCACTACGATGTTTTAGCACTAACGAAATGAACGACAGACTTGTGTACACATAACGTAGCTATTGAGAGAAGGGTTCATTAAACCCTTTTAAACCACGTTAATCAACTCTTCCCACAATAGTTACGGTATGTGAAGTTTTAGAAATGAATGTATGCGTAAAGAGTAAATAAATTATTAGGCCACAACTATTAACATATTATTAAATAAGTTGAATATACTTCTTACTGTATCACTTAAATGTTTACTAATTTGTTTATGAGTGTTCAGGGACACTAATAATCCCATGGCTTTGAAGTTAAAAATATACCTTTTAAATTTAATAAAATTCATATTCAAGATAAATACCGAAATTGTGTATTGAGTAAATATTACTCTATCAGGCCATTTTACTAACACAAATAAACATTTATTAAAACTTTATTAAATATTTACACATTTCACCAATCACCACATGTTATATTGTGAATTTATATTTATAAATTTGTAAAAAACGGCTATTTTCTAAACTTAATAGTATTAAAGAGCCGAGTTTTTTATGTTTTACAGTATATTTTTAATTCATTGTTTTGAGCTACTAAATAAGAATAATATAGTATTGAACTGACTTTGGTTTCTGTGGATTTGTATAATAAATTACTAATACAAAAAAAAAGAATTATATCTCTTTGGGTATTAGTACACTATTTATTTTTAAAGCTATATTTTGTAATAACTCAAATCCTGTCTAGGTAAACTGTTTCAAAGAATAATAGGGGACTAAACCAACCAGACATGCGAAACTGTAGTGACACAACGACAGAAATGTATTAATAGATGAAAGGTTTTCTAATAATTCCACGAATGTAATGTATTTTCCAAGTGTTGGTTGCATGATATCAGTTGTGATTTATGAATGGATGATTACTAAGGCACTGTCCTGTTGTAACGTAACTTTATGCAAATACAACTCTTATTCATGCAAAAGTTTGCCGACTCCACTCTTCCGTTAGATGAAACTGTGAACTTTAAATTAACCAGCCGAGTCATTTTAAATAATTAATTCACAATAGACATTTCCAGAATATTAGAACCACTTGGACTTTATGAAACATAACTTGTATCAAATCGAAGACTATATTGTTTAAAATGCAGTTTGCCTGTTACTATAGATATACAAAACAGAATCATGTTAAAAATTCTGAGAAAGTATTATATGTCTGTTATTAGAAAGAGATAGGTATAGCATTTGACATTCCGACATAGCAATGACGATATCTATTTATTCCATCGCTACTTAAGTAACAAAACATTTTGAGAATACAATTTTATGTCTGCATGATACATGGTTTTAATATTGGCTTCAGAAACAAGTTCAATTTCCTTTGAACTAGATAACTTCTTTGTTGATACTTCTAAACTTTTCTCTTCTCAATCATAAAACCTCTTGTTCCTCTTCTGTCCTCCTAAGACTCTGACATTCTCTGAAATCCTGCTTAAAATGTTTACGTTAAAATTGCAGATTTTGTAAAATAAAGGAAAAAACCAAATTTAATTTCATTTATTTTTAGTAATTTTGTGTTTTTTTGGCATTTTTCTTAGAATATGTTAGTCAAAACCTCTTTCATGATTATTGTTTAAAGAAATAAATAATGTAAAAGCTTTTTCCTAACTACTGAATTTTAAAAGAGTTAATGATTTCAGTTATGATTCTGATAATATAGTGTTTTTATTTTGTCACAAATAGCCTAATTAGTAATTATTTTAAAAATAAACAGGAATATCATTTGCAAAAGAATAAATAGGCTGTACATTATTGGCTTAACTCTCATTAGCCACAATATTGAATTGATGCAGTCACGTGTTGCTGTAGCGGCCCCTGTATTTGGCTAATTTGATTTCTGGGCATTAACATTCGTGTACATCTATCCGCAATAAACTTGATTATAATGGCCTTTATAAAATCAGAGCAACATAAAGCTAAAATAAGTTATTGCAGCAGTTGTGTCTAATTGCAATAAATAACATACTGCTATTGTATGCTTCGTGCTATGTCCATCCGTTTGTACTCTGTACGAGAATCTGTAAGGTATAGTTTACATTTATTAAACTTCAACTTAATTTCATAAGAACTCATTAATAATATTTATAAAAATCATGTTTATGCATAGTTGCATTACATCATTCTTAAATCTGGTATGGCTTAATCATGTGAGACGTTAAACAACATTGCAGTACTTGAATGAAAAATTGCCGATATCATTTAGTTACGGTTATATATAGGTTTTTTATGAGGTTAATTACTCCATTAATTTGTATATTAGCAACAGCCTACTAGTGCAAATAGTAAAAAAGGAAAAGGGTGTTTTATTTTACCTTGCAAAGTTAAAGTTAAGAAGGTCTCACTGACACAAACGGGGACCAACGACTTAGAGATGACTTCAGAATCAACACCAACGGCCGGGCAGGCGGGCTGCTTACAAGGACAGGATCGCTCAACGGTCACACATCTAATTAGCAGTCACGCTCGACGTTGCTTTACTCGTCAGTCTCCCGTGTGGACAAGCCGTATACAAGTGACATGTAATCTCGTGTGAAATGGACTAAGTTTTATTAGAAAACTTCTTTAAGAGTTGTCCGGCATAACAAGTGTCAGTTCACCTCCAGTATACGGTAGAACTGCATCGACGTCTTTCCCCTGCTCTCAAGTAGGGATTAGGTTCCATTTATATTAGACTGTATTTATTCTAGACATTACAGAATAGAGAGATTATGAGAAGTAGATGTCATGTACATATAATAAAAGTAATATATATTTGCTGAAATTTTTGAATGGATCAATTATTCAGAAAATTCCTGTAACTCTTTTTAGTTACTTACTTTAGTATTTTACAATACAGACAGTGATATAGGATAAAAAGTTAGTAAAAATATTATAAATTAAAGTAATTGATAAATATTCTTAACAAGTAAACATCTCATTATCATAGTCAATAATTGTTTATTTATTGCCATTACAATGACATAAAATATTTAAATGTTTATAAATTTAGATTTAAAGAAAATTTAAAAACTTCAGATAATTGAAACCTATGTATACATGTATTTATAATCACATTACTTCAGATTTAAATCAATATAGACTTACAATGTTGCTTATTTCAAACATTAAAGTATAGAATTCAGACAGGATTATATTTAATTTCACTATCAAAACTTATATACTTAACTTCCCTATTAAAAATTAATGGGTTACTCAGATTCTTTTCTAACGATCTAAATGGGATTTTGAGTTTTAAAAGTAATAATTAGGCCTATCCTTAAGGTACGAGTTTTCACAGTGTTGATATGGTAATTCTTAAGGGAGTGACATATATTTATTTTTATTCAAGTAAAACATGTTGTTATATATGGCTAGATATTATTTTAAGAACGTTGTTTTTAAACTTAAAAAATATCATATTGTCTGGAGATTTGCCATGAGAGTCTTTTGAAAATCAAATTATGATTCTCATAGCAGAAATACATCAGGCACTTTGTGAACACACACACAAACACGAATATATATATATATATATATACATATATATATATATATATATGTATATATATATATATGTATATATATATATATATATGTATATATATATATGTATATATATATATACATATATATATATATATATATATATATATATATATATACATATATATATTAAGCTAGAAGATTAATATTGCTGTATCATAGCTATGTTAAATTTGGATTTATTAGACTAAATGCCGACATTGAATGTGAAAAGGCACTTTAAAGGAAATGATATGATAGTTAAATAAGAACCCGTGATTTCATGTCTTACATTGTTTCAGATTTCACTATAAGCTTGTATGTATTTTTTCATACAAACGTCAAGTCAAAGGAGGAAATAGTACGCACTGAAGTAGCTCATTAATAATTAGTATGCATTCATAAATTTTGTATTTTTAGGAATTATTAATTTTTTTAACTAAAAATTTAAAGGGAAATACATATTAAATTGTGATAATATTCTGGTACAATCATTGACTACGAAGTATAAACTCTGTGTTTGAGGAATATTTTTTCGAGTAAAAAGTTTGTACGACTACTGAGCCAAAGATCTTAATAAAACTTATAACGTGAGATTCTATCTTAGTTTAAATTATAGCTTTGTCTACTTTCAATCTCAAGTTTAAAATAGGTAGTTTAACAAATCATCTGCTTGAAAATCCCAGGTCTTTCTAGTCGTTACTGAATGAAGTTTTAGAAGAGATATCTTTTCTTTCACAAATCACTTTACATAAACGTTTTCTTGCCAAACTTGAAATAAAATACAAACACTTGTAATCAGAAAACCATCAGCATCTGCAATTCTGTAACCACCTTTATTGTTCTTTAATTTTATTCTACAATTGTTTATATTTCATTAATACGCAAGAAAGACATAAAAACCAAATAACTATTTTCTTGTTGTCATACATAACTTTAGATAATGTGAGGAATACTGTACTGGTCGGACAAGGAAGATTTCTGCAACTAAGTTAAAATTTCATTCATCGAATATAACTGAACTCAAGTCTTAGAGATTTCACCGCAACTACTTCAATCAGATTTTTGGTAATAGGGTCGGTTACAAGTTTGACTCTCCAGCATGAAATAATCTCCAAACAAAGGAAATATATGTTTAACATCAGAAGTGGCTTCTCTACCTCTAGTTTGGAAATTGTGTGACTAAGTGACTGCTGAATATTTCTCTGCCATTGTCCCTCTTTAGGCTCTATTTCAGAGTGACATATTTTGGTCACGTGCCCTATTTCCTAAATAAGGACCATCTATTCCCTAAGTTAATCCCTTGAGAAAGCATGTAATCGATGGCTTAGAGATAGTTCCAACATTCACTACGGAATACTTAATGTTATATTCGCGCGAAGTGGTTTGAAAATCTTCGTGATCATTAGAGGTCTTCTTGGACCAATTTTACGGCCAGCCAAGAGGTTCTTATTTAGCTTCCATTGTTTCTGTTTAGAATTGTTCTCTGATTGGTTATTTTGGTAACTCATTGTTTATTCCCAATGTAAACCAAAACTTTCCAAATCGCTATATTATTCTAGTCAGTGGAAGAAGTCACTTCTTTTGCCTTTATCCAAAATTAAGAGTCCAACTGAATGTATACAATGCAGGTCCTAAATAGTATAAAGTGTTCTTATTGAATATCAGAAAAATTAGTGGACAGTAATATTTGAGATTTTTGGATAGTAATAATATTTTAAACAGATACAAATCAGAATATAGAGCTTTGTATAGTAGTGAGTTAACACTGAGTTAGTTAAAATCACTGATGAAGTAGGACTCAGTATTAATGAGTAACAAGTGTACTACTTGATGTTACTCGATTTTACTCGTTCCTTAGATTGTGTGGATGATAGGTTATTGTTATCAATCTTGGAAGCATATCATTTTAGTTTGCAAGCTTTAAGACGATTTATAAGTTATTTATACAGTTGCTATCAACGAGTAAAATCTGGCAATGGAAATCTTTCTGTTGGTTATCAAAGTCAGTTGGAGTCCCGCAAGGGACTAAACTTTCAGCATTATTGTTTCTTTGCATATAATTTTATTAAAACTAATAAATCAATATTATTTTGAACAACACTGCTATACGATAATAATTTATAGTTTTATATTAGTTGTGTCATTAGCAACATTAATGATGATATTCTATTAATGAACTCAGACTTGTAAGCTACTTATATTTTTACGTCAATCATTATAACATAATGGTGTGTTCCCAAATATTGATTGTAATAATTTACCTTCTGTAGTAATCAAACAAAGACTTTATTAATAAAAAATAATTATTAACTAGAGATCGAGAATGACATGTTATTTTTCATGGAGTGAAGAGGTTAATAATATACATCATAGGGTATTTCAGTGTTTATATAAGGTAAAAATATTATGTTTCCGTCCACCTTTACATATTAAAATGTTTAGTTCTATTAGTTATTTTTCCTTTGAATATGCTTCTAGTCCCATAGGTATTTAAATGAAGAGTTTAGTATTAAGTTGTAGAAAGCACAATATTAATGTATATATAAATGTAATTTTGCTCTAGGTGAACATGTGCCTCAGTATTATGTTCAACGTTAAAAACCAAATGACTCTTCACTTTTAGCAGAGACAAAATTGCGGACTTTAATTAAACATCCTTCACTTTATTAAATGTTAATCTAATAAACTTCATATTGTTTCAGTAATTTAATTCTCCAATAGATATTATATCTATCATTGCTTTATAAGCATCAACAATACTGACTTTCGTCGAAGTTAAATAGTTCACTCCGTAAGATCTCCTATTTTTATGTGTGTTAATTGATTTGTTATCTATATCATTTTGAGTTACAAAAAACAATCAAAAACCAACCAATTGGATATTTTAATATCTTTATTTGCCCCATTTATAATATGAACATTCATTAGTGAGTGGGAGGGGAGGGTTGAGAGAAAGAGAATAAAAATTGCATAGATTTAAATATATTTATATTATAAAGCCAAACGGACAAACTAAGATAGTTTTTCAATTACATTTTTTGATCTTGTCTCTAATAATTTATCTACTCTTACTTATCATTTTATGCAGATAATATTATTAACAAGTATCATTTACGGTTGCTAGCTAAGTTGCATGAGTCATATTATCTGAAGATGAAAAGGAAGCGGAAGAAAAGACATAAAACCCCAGTAGAACATAGACGAGGTTACCTAGTGTCAGTGTCTGCCACGTAATTGAATGTTAAGCCGTCTGAGCTAATCTGCGTCTTGCCACTCCGCGCTTTACTCGCACCTTTACTCGTACCTGGAAACTGCACATTCTCTAGAGAGACATAACAGAACACAGACGAGGTTACCTAGTGTCAGTGTCTGCCACGTAATTGAATGTTAAGCCGTCTGAGCTAATCTGAGTCTCGCCGCTCCGCGCTTTACTCGTACCTGGAAACCGCACATTCTCTAGAGAGACATAACAGAACACAGACGAGGTTACCTAGTGTCAGTGTCTGCCACGTAATTGAATGTTAAGCCGTCTGAGCTAATCTGCGTCTCGCCGCTCCGCGCTTTACTCGTACCTGGAAACTGCACATTCTCTAGAGAGACATAACAGAACACAGACGAGGTTACCTAGTGTCAGTGTCTGCCACGTAATTGAATGTTAAGCCGTCTGAGCTAATCTGCGTCTCGCCACTCCGCGTTTTACTCGTACCTGGAAACTGCACATTATATAGAGAGACGTGATTGAAATCTAAACCAGGTCCACCTTTTGGTCTAGAAGTAGTGATAGAGATTATGCTGTAAATTTTACAAATTAAATTTTTTTTTCAGAATTATAATAATTACTATTTTCTATCCGAAAAGGTCAGAGATAGTATACGTCATCCTTGATTGTCTTTTTGATACATTACAGTCAGCGAAAGTAGTTTTTAAGAATAATTTGTACATCTCTGATAGTATGATAACTGATTTATTGAAATTTTGTTAATAATGTAGAAGTTATATTGAAAATACAAAAAAAGTTGTAAGCACGACATTGATAAAAAAGAACGAGACTTAAAAATTCTTACTGTCATCACGAGCTTATAACGTATATGTTTATAAATATTGTGTATATGTAAACATTAACTACAAAAAAGCATTTAAATGTATTGTGTGAGGAAACATGTCATAAATAATGTCAATGTAATCTCCAGTCATTCGTCCTCTTATTTTGAGGAACCTGACTTGAGATTAGTGCCCTGAATTCTTCCTCATGGATTTCGATTGGAGGCGACCCCATTCCCAACCTTGTCCATCCGGAATATCTTGTCACTCCGGAAGCAACGTTAATGTTCATATGGGAATAAGTGCAATTTGTAAGCTTCGTGTCTTAAGAGACAAAAAAGCGCCAATCTTGAATATGCTGGACCTAATTATCTAATGCAAAAAAATCGTTGGTGTCCATGAAAAGTTTAGACGAAAAGGATTGGAAAATTTTAGGGAATTTAATTGACACTTTGCATAACAGCTGTTGACACTTTGAAACCTTCTTTGATATTTCTCATCAAAGAGGTTGAATCAATTTTTTCATTTTAATTTTTTAAATATTAAGTACATAGTGTTCACTAGTGGAATGCAGATAAGGACAACATTACCCTGTATCGTGTAATCCAAATTGTAACCCAATGACGAACAAAAAAAAAACGAATGCATTAGAAATACCAAAGTACTTTGTTTAAAGTTTCTTTTTGGAATATTCCTAATATTACATCAATAGTATAAAACCCACCTTAATGAAAAAACTTAAGAATTTTTGCATATAGGGTTAATGGTTGGCTTCCTTTACATTGCGATATAGCATTTTTACAATTGCTTAAGGTAAATCAGCGGAATAAACACAAACTTTCCTTAACGAGCCATTCTTTTCTAGAGCTCAAGCCCTGCAAAACATCAAGACTCCTATAACGCAAAACCTATTATACACGATTATTTTGAAATGTTGCATAGACTTAGTAAGGATGTCTCCCTTATATAGGAAGTACACGTTTCTTAACCGTTTTAAATTAAATGATTTAAAATTACTTACAACATTCTTTCGTGTATATATTAGGAATAAGCCAGGACACTTCGCCTTTCAAATAGAGGGCCCTTTTTTGTTTCTAAAAAGATTTTGTAAAATATTACGGTTTGGTAAAAAAAAGTCTTAGCGGCTTTTTGTTATTATTTTAAATGTAAATAAAGCAAACGTTCTAATATAAATCTTATTGCGATGACCTAGTTTAGAGTCACGATGGTATAGCTTAAGGTTCAAATCAAAAAAAAAAAAAAAAAAAAAAACGGAAAGATGAATGCTTTATTAGAGATATCATCAGTGATAATTTTAGGGACATAAATTACTCTTGGTAAATGGTGATGTCACAGGTGGCTAGTGACGTCACAATGTTATTGATGTGGCTAACGTGTTGCTTGCGGGTAGCCTTTACTCGAACTTATTGAATCATTACATTACTAATGGTTAGTTTAATAATAATAATAGTTATTTTTCTTCTGAAAAATATCTATAATTTGTAATTACCTTCTTTAATTTAATTTCTTGATTATCTTTAAATTTATTAATAATAACAAAACATGGAATACTACTTACTACTCATCTCTATAAATATGGTATTATCAAAGAAATTAGACATTCTGATTATCTTTAATAGAAGTAATGTTGTTGTTTTAGCCATATATTATTAGTAGGAAAAGTTAAATAAGTTAAAATAACAAATATCATACACAAAATAATTTAGCGAAATCATTGTGTATTACTTTAAAAGTCAAAAGTCGTCAAAATTATTCAATATATGATATAAGCTTAGTTAAAATCCAGCAAAAAACGAGGCAAGTGATGATCTGGGTGGTTTAACAGATTCCATGGTTTTGGATTTGTCACGCTCAGAGGGGTGTACACAACAATGGCTCTTGTACAATTGGTTTAATATAAACGGTGTCGGAGATTCAAATGGTGGTGCTCGTATTTAGCCCCAGTTCAAATAAAAACAAGCGAATGGGCCCGGACAAGAGTACACGGAATCTGTGAGTAAGCAAGAGTGTATGCCTGCTGTACAGTTTCTATTTTCCATATTTCGTGAAGATATAGTTTTAATGCATAATTATGACGGGAAGATGGTATAATACCAGTATATGTACACATCGTGTGAATTGTGGAAGTGAATACAGGAGAAGTCAGTGACAGAACCAATTACTCATGAATACCATTTCACAATCACGATGTGTTGAATGAACTTTTATCTTTATAACCGTAAAGTTACCCATAACAGTACACTTTTAAATTACATAACAATACAATAATACAATTGAAAAAATCTATTATGTTGATAGTTATAAATTATATAATTATAAAAATGTATAAATATGTTTGTTACCCAGAAGCGAACGGCATTCCACATCGACAACATTGCAGTAGAATGAATGTTGGTTGCCTGCCACGTTCTTCAAGTGACAACCGCGTCCAAGTCCAATTTTTATCATTAATGTATATGATTAAAGTTATTATTGGTCACATAAATCCATCAGTATTGGTATGTTTAATAGTATTGCCTTTTTGAGTCAAACCATTTAAAATCCACGCATACTGTATATTATTCTGTTACTTGAATAAATTGTGTTACATTAATAAAGAGAGGGTGCTAACTGTTGCTATGAAGTACTAAGCTTTCAGGCATACGTCACGTTCATAATGATTGCTGGGGAACTTTGATGACTTGTTTATTCATTATAACATAAACAAAAGAAAGTGCTAAAATACAAGGTATTATGAAGAATTGATTAAAAATTAAAGATGACAATTCTATGTAATTAAAAATGTTGAAGAAAATGGCAAAGGTCCCCAAAACAGATTGAAACCTCAGAACCACAAATATAAGAAGATTTTTGTATTGGACTATTTCTTTATGATTAAAGGTATAAATCGTCAGCATGCAAACGTATAATGGCACTCATTTTGTACAGGCTGGCAAACTGTAAAGCCATGGAAAGTAACATTTTCAGTTACAGAGTTTAGTCCCTAAGAGTGTTAAAATAATTAATTTTGCAGCTCACGAACTGGCATGATTATTCCTCACTCCCAAAATTTTAAGCCATACTTACTCTCCTAAGCCGTATAACCACTTATTTAGACCTTTAAGTAGTATAATGGATTTCATAATGTAAACTACAACAATTTTGTTTTTAAATTAAGCGTGTCACATTATTATTCTAGTTTTCTGTAATATTTTGCCAAACAAAATTTAAATGTATTTATTATTTTGTGTTTTAAAATACAGAAACAATTTTAACAATTTCATACATTTTAGGTTGATTTTTTCCAAATAACAAGGGAAATAATATTAGATTAAATAACTTTCACTTTTCAATAACTGTTTATAAATATAAAAATGTAAGAGGTTTGTACCTTTATTTTTTACTTGTATACATTAAACTTGTTAGTTACTCTCTTTTAAAACGTAATTCAAAGGCTTCCAGTGTTTACTTTGTTTGTTACACCATTGTGTAATGGGTGCTGAACCAACTGAGAAATACAATAATCCAACTCGTAAAGTTGAGATAAGAAGTATTCTCGGATAATTTTATAGATCGCTAATTTAAGAGCTGATCACAAGCTAAACGGTAGATCTTAACTTGTTTATTTCTGCATAAAAGTATTTAAAAACGATAACTTGCAGATTTTAAGAAGATAAAAAGATTAATGATGCTGTTTTATACTTTTCAACAAAACTTTCGAAATTCTTAAATCTGAAACCTGTAATCCGATTAAAAACTCTTTGGGAAGGAAAGATACAACTGTTTTGATTAGGTTATTTTATAATTATATGAGAACTTTTTAGTGAACTGTGCGGCATAAATATTCGGCAAGTCATTAAATTAGGCGTGTAATTGTTTAAACGACCATTTAATTGTTTATTTCATGTAATGTAATTGATCGGGTTTGTTATTATAATACGAACTCCTTCAACGCGTTTCTAGTTTTAACCCGAGAACCGCTAGACTACCCAGGGAGTCTTAGGCTAAATCAGATATCTGTACATTTTTGTCATTAATCATTCATCATAATGATACTTTGACTATACTAAATATTGGATTAAATTGAATTCACTAATTATGCTTTCGTCATTTCATTACGGTTGAAGAAAACATGTTCCTACCGACTGTATAGTATGCAACAATAAAATGATTCAAAATATACAATTTATTACACATTGAAAAGTTTTAATAGAAGTGACGCTTACAAATTACCATCAGCTCCAAAAAATATGCTCGGTTTGGTTTTCTCATCTATGATGAGTATTTTATTACAATACTTGAATAAAAGTTACATCTAAGAGAAACTTACACAGTCAATGGGATTACAACCAAAACATTGCCGTAATGCACTTCCTGTGTAAATCTGTTCTCTTGTAACCAGCTTAGACTAAAGCCATAAAGCACCTGAAGACTTATATAATCCTGCTTCCAGTAGCTGAAGTTACAGCTGTAAAATACTCGTAAAATATAATTTGTGAAGTGCCTGTGATGGAATCTTTGATTCAGAAAGGCCTTGCACAAAATAAAAAATTATATATTGGAAAATGTTGTATTCCTTTATCTAGTGATACTACAATAAACTCGTAAAATAACTCGCTTTTTTTAAGGATGATTCAATTAGTTTATATTTTATATCTTTTCTCTATTGCATACGCGATCAAAAAGTAAATTAAATCGTACTGAAATTACATTTGTAAGATAAATGGTACATTTGTAGCAATAAATCTTTCACTTGCAGGAAATTACTTACAAAATGAATAAATTATTATTTATCAAGTGAATTGTCATGTTAAATTAGGGTACAACCCATCAAACTCTTTCGGAACAGATTTTCTTACGGAAGTGTTTTTTTATTAGTTCGTTTCTTGGTACTGAGGGAATAAAATTTATTATAGACTCAGAGCAACTGTTTACCGGATAAAATAAGTACAATAGCCGATACCTGCAATATAAACAAGCGTGATTATTTCCCTACACATTGCAATTACCATCAGTCCATTACAGTTGACCGTTACAGACGATATAATCAATCAGACCTTTACTGCAAATTAGAATTAGCCACGTTTATATCGTGACGTGAACACCTCAGAGAGGAATGGTCTCATTATAATTATAACTATTAATAATTCTCCTTTAACTGGCGAAAAAAACTAGAAGTAAGTAGTTTCTAAACATTTTGTCAACTTGAATGCTATTTAGGATGTTTAAATCTCCAATAATATTCTGTTTTTTAAGTTGCGGTCCCACTCGGCAATATGTGGAGATGTTACACAATTTCAGTTAAAAATATGAATAAGGTGTTAAATATTGTATATCTTAAAAAATATTGTTTTATGGGAAACAAAAAATACCTTGATTGCTATCCGAATAATGACCACAAGCTATTGAGTGCTGAAGCGCGTTAGTCACCGATATATCGCAAAGTAATGAGTACACAGGTGCCTTAGTCATCAATAAATTGCAAACTATTAAATGCTGAAGCGCCTTAGTAACAGATATATCGCAAACGTAACGGCACTATCCATCATCTAAAACCTTCTCCCAAATGATTCGAACTTACTTGAAATGAAAATAATCCTGGTTTTGAATTTGAAGGGACACAACAACTTGGGCTGCTTGGGCTGTGATATCTGTAAATACTACGGCCAGGAGTCAAGTCAATGATAGCGTCAGATTCCAGACGCTGCTTTAAGAAGATCCTGAACTGAAATTAAACACAAAATTCACATGGACCACTTCTCTTGGCCTTTCCATAGTTCTTTAGCTCTTTGTGCAAGACATAGAAAAATCAAGGTGGAAAATGCTTCTAATTATCGTCACTAATGTGATTATCAATATCAACACTATATACGTGAGCACCACATGAAACACCAAGGAGAACCTATATTACCATAGTAGCAGGCTAGGGCCTAAGAAAATTGTTCATATTAGAACTACTGATATTGTCAAAACCACATGGCATTCGTAATTGACGTAAAATGCCAGGGCTCTTCATTCTAGTTATCACTAATGTAGATCAGTTTCAAACGTATTATTCGATAGAGAATGTTGTATGGGGATTGTTTGGAACTAACTCAGTATGAAATATAAATTAATATCAAAGTCAGCATAATATTGATGATTTATAAAATATTTATCTAACAGCTGTTCTAGTCTTAGTTGGCCTCTAAACACTATATATAATGGATCCTTGCTGACTCCTGACAGCTGAAATATATGAAATAAAAATTACATCTTTCATGTCAGTAGCTTATTTTTAAGAGCTCTTTTTCTAGCAGTAAATTATTTTTTTCAACTTAGTAGCACTGTTCCCCCACAGACGATATTTTTATTTCTAATGTAATTTATTTATCTTTAACTTAATAGCACTGTTAACGTACATATTAATAGTATTTCATATGGTTATCAAACATTTACGACGCTTATATCTATTATAAAAGACTGGAACTATTATTTTACTATGAAATAATAATTTTCTTATATTAGGGCCTTAATGTATTTAATCGTTATAATAAACAGATTTGGTTGTTTTAAAACTACCGTAATATATTGTAGCTCAGAAACGCATCAGAAAGTATTATTACACAATATTTTATCTTTCATTTCATGTCAAATGTAGGGTTGGTGACCGAGGTACTGACGCCTTTTGATTATATTGTAAAATCACGATACACATACTTTATGGAATAAAAATCTACAGTGTGTAAACGATATTACTTAAATTTAACTCTGTAATGTATGTTTGACGAAAGCAGTTGATACCAATTAAAGATCATAACACGACTTTAAGTGATAGATTGTTGTTATTCCCGCAGTTATAAATATGAGACTTTAATTGAATCAGGACGCACACAGAAACAAATGGTGATGTCCGGAAATTAAATTTGCCAATTACCGCGACCACTAAAGCCGGCCTGACTGCATTAATCCGATATTGTGAGTAATGTGAGCTCAACCAATAATGTGACAGCTGCTCCCAACCTCGCCGCACATGCTCAGTTTGTTAACAGCAGTTTACTCATATTCACTGTACATAGATATTAAATAGTAATTAGGTATCTATAATTAACTACAGCCTAATACAATACATTCTATGTATGAGAATATTTACTCTAGCACTGTATGTTTGGTCCTCCTATTACCTGGAAGCTGTTACAACGATCGACCTGTTTCCGTATGTAAGAGATAAATTATTACAAGGAACAAAATAAAAATATAAAAAATAACCTTCCAAAGGATACTTAATTTTTAGGAATGGCTTTCAGATTGCCTATATTCCAATATTGTTTATTCAAGTAGTGTTTATTGTAAGTAAAATTAAATTTGTAAATAATTAACTATTATTAAGAAATTTTATCTTATTTTTTAATTGTTACTTAGTTGGGTTACAAGGCAGCAGGTTTGAATTGTTTATAGAGGCATGGCTGAAATAGTGGGTAACGGCCATAATGTATAGTAAATTCAAATTTAAATTGGTACTAAAGTGACGGTTAGACTATTTATTCCAACCTGACACCGATTTTACACTTTCATTAAAAACATTTATTATTCAATTGAGTATACTTTTTTTATTAATGCTTTTTATTATCAGGGAAGAATAAACTATTTTTAAGCGGTAAAGTTCATTTAGCTAATTATATTTTTCAAAACTGAACATGTTTTGAATTGATTATTTGTTTGCAACAAATTTTTGTAACATTATATGCATATAACTTCATTAATAATTTAATTAGAAGTAATTAAAAGTACTTAACTTAAGCTAGCAAAAATTCAGTGATGTTAGTCTTGTTGTACAACTGTGTTTGTTTAGTTACAATAATACATAGAGCCAACCAATAGTCGCCCAAGTAAATGCTTGGCGAAGGAATGAACTGGTAAGGGCGGACAAGGACCAAGGGCAATACCGGTTGTGGAAGTGGAGTGAGTGCGCCCCTGCTCGTACCTCCTGGAGAGATACACGGCGGGAAGCAGATGGAAAATCAGAAGGTGTTAGGTGTCTATAAAAAAGTTGATTAAAATCAATACAGGTTCTATATGAATACGTTTCTCAAAATTTCGAAAATGCCTAATTATAGTTATCACGCTTCTAGAGCAATTGACATATTTTGAATTCTAAAATATATACAATTAATACTCTTCCGTGATATATTATACGTGGATTTCTGAATTTGTAATGTGTATCACAACACCATGTTTCGTCTCAAGAAAACTCATAGGTAAGGAAACTAACAGCGCTAAAATGATTTTGTGCCGAAAAGTTATGTTGGTCATGAAATATGCAAAATTAATTATACATTGTACATACTAATTTCATGATGACATTAGTTGCATCGAACTCTTAGATGCGCCTATAAATAAATAGTAGGAATGAAAAAGAGTGGAGATGTTTAACGGTGCTAACATACATAGTAAAATATTCATAATTAAATAAAAACACAGTGCGGTTACAGCTAAAACATTGGCGTAGTGGAGTTCCTGTGTAAATCTGTTGTCTTGTAGCCAGCTAAGACTAAAGTCATAAAGTACATGAAGCCTTCCATAATCCTGCGCTTTCCAGTAGCTGGAGTTACAGGTACATAAACAAGAATTATTACAATAAATCCCAACGTTCTAGAAAGTATGAGAATTCCATTTTTCTGTTGTATATAACTGTCGTCTCACTTGAGACACTTCAAAGAGGACAGATAAATTCTGAGTTAATGAAAGTTAAAAACATTGTCATACTGAAATAAAATTTATTAATATAACATATTTATATAATTGTTAAATGTTTAATACAATTGAGACAATTAGTGTAATTTACTCTTAGCGTTTATCTGATCAATACAAAACCCCCAAACAATGTCCAATTATTTCATCAAATAATCCTTGGAAATAGTACTAAATTAAAAGCTTTTAGAGATTACGTAATGAAATTACATTAAATCTACCAGAAAAACTTTTATTAACCAATTATAATCAAATTAATATTTGACATATAATACTACACTTTAGATATGATTTACCCGGTATTATCATTTACTTATAATTAGCAATTACCGGCGATGCACTCAATTAGGTACAATAATGGGCTAAACCTATTAGAGAAACTATTTCAGTGATCAATAAGAAATCCATATCACTATAATACCTCCAAGTGATCAGTGGATTGATTATTTTAAAACACCAACCAATAACTTATTATTATAATGTTTTAATTCATTATTGTCATGCATAATAAAAAGATGTTTTAAAATAACACAAATTTAAATATTTTACTGTTTTCTGTCATGAGATTCTATAGAGAGTTTATTAAAAACATGAGTATTCATTACTAAGCACTGTGTAGCATGAGTGTACATACCGATAAACATCACTAAATGTACAATATTTGTAGTATTATCAGCGCCTTACCTTAAAATAACAGTGATGCACGTTAAATATTGTTTACGTAATCTATTTACAGGCAAACACTAGTAACCAGAAATAAGTATGTGCAGGTAAGTATATCTAAATATTATAACTATTTTAATGATATCAAGCAAACCTCTGAGTGTGTAATATATTACTTACGTAGATCAGTATAACATCTAAAATTTAAAAACCTTGGTTTTACTTGAACATTAACTGGACCTTGTATTATGACAGTAACGGTATTTCGTATTTTAAATATATTCCAGAAGGAAGAGTGAATTAATTTGACCCGTCGTGTTGGGTTCTCAGCGTGAAAGGATTGCGACAAAGAAAAGCTATATTGGGTGACCGCGTGGTATCCGGAAAATGTACTTTTCATGTAAACCCTTTGTCACAACAAGCTCGGACTGGAACTCTTGCTTTATCGGCTGATGGCAAAATAGTTTCAGCAACACGATCATATATAACATGATTGTGTTGTAATGTGAGTTAAAATTTCTGCCAATAAATAATAGTTTAAAAATCTAAAAAAAACACCCTTTAATAGCTAACCAAACTAAAAATAGAAAATAATTTTTAATTACAAAGAGTTTATACTGTGGTAGTAGAAGGCAAGGCAATCATTCATAGTCAATCACCTGAAAATAAAATTATAATAAAAATTAAGTTATTAACAGAATAAATTAATTCAGATTAAGAAGCGTGGGGTGCTTGATATATTAAATATTACAATCATTCAACCGGTAATTTTCTTTGAGAGGAGACTTATGCAATGTAGTAAAATGCACCCCACAGTTTTTACTCTGAATTAATTTATTCTGTTAATAACTTGAATTTTATTATAATTTTATTTTTAGGTGATTGACTATGAATGATTGTTTTTCTTTCTACTACCATATTTTAAACTCTTTGTAATTACAAATTATTTTCTATTTGTTAGTTTGGTTAGCTATAAAAGCTTGATTTTTGGTTTTTAAACTATTATTTTATTTCATTTTTTAGTTCGATGTATCAATAAGTTTGTTGTGGAAACGTGGTATTTCTTACAAATCATTCAGCAATCTCATCATTTCATTTAAAGCTTCACTATTGCATGTGGTATTTCCTGTTAACTTACAGCAATCAAGTTCTTCAATCCGAATTCCTTCTAAAGATCTTACACGACTAAGTGCTACATAGGCTTGTCCAGCAGCAAACAATCGCAAGCCTAGATCAAGGATGTCGGGTCGGAGAGGTTTTTGCCCACTTGGTGCGTTTCTGTCATCGGTGCCCCATTAAAGGTTCTGTCCTATTAATAGCTACCAACGGGGGAATATTAACCTGCATCGCCTCAATATGACTCCTCGAGCTTGGACTTAAGATGTCGGCTCTGATCCCTGGAGACTCGGAGCTTCGCAGTTCGCTTTAGATTAATTATTGTCGTAAAAATCAAAGGCTGGCATCTACGCTACCAAGGAACTGTGGCTGTTTGAAACACCTTTGCTGGACTTGAGGGTTAGGTATGTGAAGTATTTAATAAACGTAATGTTGGCCAGTATATATCATTTATCATTCTTACTGAGCTGGATTTAAGCTATTACTTATTTGAGATATACTGTTATAAAATGTTACACCCTTAACTAAGTTGAATTCTTCGTATCGTAAATCATTTGATATTTTTATCAAATGACACACACACACACACACACACACACACACACACACACACATATATATATATATATATATATATATATATATATATATATAACATACACATACATAATAAAACTAATGGTTATTGTAGTTCAGACTTGAATATACCCATATTTTGGTACATTTATTATTAAATTATTAGCTATACGAATAAATCTTCGATAATGTGTAAAATAACTAAACTGTATTTGTTCTACTTTATTTTATAGTCAATAAAAATTTAAAATGCAAGAAAAATGTTGAATATTGTTGAATTGGAATTAGATAAAAAACACTAAAGGCTTTGTCTGATAAAAATACTATGTATGTTCCTGTAAAGCAACAACTCAAATTAGTATCATGTAATGTATACTAAACAAAGAACATGCATGGATCGTGTACTTAGAGATATGGCTGTCAAGGAAACCACTGGAAATGGCAGAAACTGGATGAATATTAATATTACTATATTAAAAGAGTCAAGCACATCCGAGAATACCGAGACGAATGGAGACTTGAACGCCGGGTTAGCGCAGTATCTTTTTTACTCTACTACAGAGGATCTATAAAAGAATTTATTAATCATAAATATCAACGTTCTAGAATGCATGAGAATTCCATTTGTCTGTTGTAAAATAACTGTCGTCTCACTTGAGACACTTCAAAAAGGACAGATAAATTCTGAGTTAATGAAGGCTAAAAAATTGAAGGTTAAACATCATACTGAAATGATATTTATAAATACAAAATATTTACCTGATTGTTAAATTTTTTATTCAATTGAGTCAATTTAAGTGTAATTTACTCTCAGAGTTTATCAGATCCCTTCAATACAAAACCACCAAATAATTTCCAATTATTTTGTCAAATATTTCTTAGAAATAGTACTGAATTAAAAACTATTAAAGATTACGTAATGAAATTACATTAAATCTACCAGAAAAATGTTTATCAACTAATCATAATCAAATTAATATTTGACATATAATACTACACTTTAGATAGGATTTACCTGGTATTATGAGCTAATATTATTCACTTATAATTGGCAATTACCGGTGATGCACTCAATTAGGTACAATAATGGGCTAAACCTATTTAGAGAAACCATTTCAGTGATCAATAAGAAATCCATATCATTATAATACCTCCAAGTGATCAGGTTATTGATTACATATTTTAAAACACTAAACTACAGCTTATTATTATAATGTTTTAATTCATAATTATCATGCATAATAAACGTAGGTTTTAAACAAACTCATATTTAAATATTCTACTGTTTTCTTTCATGAGGTTCTATGGAGAGTTTCTTAAAACATGAGTATTTATTACTAAGCACTATGTAGCATGAGTGTACATACCGATAAACCTCACTAAATACACAATATTTATAGTATTATCAGCGCCTTACCTTAAAATAACAGTGATGCACGTTAAATATTGTTTGTGGAATCTATTTACAGGCAAACACTAGTAACCAGAAATAAGTATGTGCAAGTAAGTATATCTGAGTTTTATAACTATCTTAATGATATCAAGCAAACCTCTAAGTCTGTAATGTATTTCTTACATAAATCGGTATAACATCTAAAATTTAAAAACCTTGGTTTTACTTGAACATTAACTGGACCTTGTATTATGACAGTAACGGTATTTCGTATTTTAAATATATTCCAGAAGGAAGAGTGAATTAATTTGACCCGTCGTGTTGGGTTCTCAGCGTGAAAGGATTGCGACAAAGAAAAGCTATATTGGGTGACCGCGTGGTATCCGGAAAATGTACTTTTCTTGTAAACCCTTTGTTACAACAAGCTCGGACTGGAACTCGCTTTATCGGCTGATGGAAAAATAGTTTCAGCAACACGATCAGAAATAACATGAGTGTGTTGCAATGTGAGTTAAAATTACAGCCAAAAAGAAATAAGGAATATTTCACAGCAAACTCCCCAAAACTGATATCTTTCTAAGCCACTTAGTAGAAATTCGTGATAAGTTTTTCTGACAACAACATATTTGAAGTTATTTTAAGGTAGTAAATTTTTTATTAATATTTAATATTATTATTAGTACTCTAATAATACTATTATTATTAATAATAGTAATATAGTAATATGTTAATAATATACTGCATTATATTTTAAATTTAATTGTGTTATATTATAATAAGGAAATAAAGTATTATGCTCATATAAGCAAGGCTAATTTTCAAGGGACATTTTAAAAGGAATCTGTAAAACTGTTAATCTTACGCTTTTTGGTAATAAACTATTAAAATTGTAATGTTAAGTTGTACATATGTTGACGACATCACTTTGGTTTTGGAAAAGAATTTTCACAAGTAGCTTAGCTAGCGGATTTTAATGTTTATTACAGACTTATTGTTAATCAGTTTAAATAATTTTAAAAGTAAAATATATATATATATATATATATATATATATATATATATATATATATATATATATATATATATATAATTTCTATACACCATTAAACACGTAATATTCACATACTTATTTTCTTTGGTTGCCTAAGAAATACAAGTTTGATCTACATTCGTATTTTGGTAAAATAACAATGAGCAAATTATTTAATCACGTCTCTTCACGTTCCAAAGTGGTGATAAATTATGTTTTACAGTTCTGACTATACTCGTACTTGTTAAAATAACCATGCTATACATTTCTGGGTAAGAATATGTTACATTAATGAAACATCCCGTACCGAGATGATGGTACAGATTTGTGTAACAACAATAAAACCATGTTATATTTGGTTAGAAATATCTTACAAATATTTAGCTATACAAAGGAAGAAGAGTAAGTATATAGTTAACTGTACCTATGGACATTTAAACAATAAACCCGGACAGACGTAGAGACAAATGGTGGCATCCAGAATCAAATTTGCCGTTTACTGTGGCCGCTACAACCGGACTGACTGCCTTAGTCCAATATTGTAACTAATGTCAACTGAACCAATAATGTGTCAGCTGCTGCTATGTTCACCCACCCACATGCTGAGGTTGTAAGCAGCAGCGACCGCACGTCTCATACTCATACACATTGTAAATACATCTCAATATCTAGCAGGTCAAATGTAATCGTCAAAACGAGGTGTGGTTTATCTTGACGTTGTTGTTGAAGAAGAAATCTCTAATTCGAAAGTTCTCCCACAGTTTTACATTAAAACTTGTTATATAGTTTGATCAAATTACAATTCTTCACTTATTGGTTATTTTTAATTATGACTTTCTTAAAGTATACACTACAATCATGCTGAAAGGGTACATTAAATATATATTTTGTAACCGAGTTTGTGCTATACACAAAATGTAGCTCAACATTGATCTAAATATCGATACGCTTATGAATAGTATATCGTATATATACGTATATAAAGAATAATATACTTATAGTATATAGTCTTTATTTATTAAAAATATTTAAATCCAGAAGTAGTTGAAGAGGAAAGTAATAAATACATTTGCCACTCATTTTATCAACTAAAATGAGATAAATTGTTCCGTTGGTTTTGGTCAGTGAATTTAATCAACGATTTAACAGAAACACAATTGTGACAATGGGATTCAATAAAAAAATAATTTAAACGGCTTTTTAATAATTTGTTTCCTCATTTGACTTCTATACAACTTCGAGTTTCTCGTTTTAAATATTTAATTAAAATGTTTCTACCCCAATGCTATTGAAATATGGAAAATCTTCTAGCTCAAATTTTATACTTATATATTTAAATATAATAAAAGAGTTCGTTACTAGGAGTTACATATTTAACACGAAATAAGTATTTAAGTTATCGATCATAACATGTAGGTATTTAAAAGGTTAACTGGTTAACGAGTAAATATAAAGACTCAAACTTTTATTACTTATATATTAGCCTAAGTGTAAGACTGTGGTAATATATATTAAACTGCATTATGAACTTCACTAAATATTTACCAGTTTTTACAGATAAAAAAACTTAACACACAGAAGTTACAGTTTAAAAAACACATATGCACTTATGGAAACTGTCATATACAGATTCGTATGTGATGAAAAGTATTAATGGTGAAATAACAAAGCTCAGACAGCCCTTGTTCAGTCAAATATATAAAGGACTTTGTCAACATCAGCGAAGCCACGTCTTGTTTACGCATCATGTGTTGTGTCCTACACCTACCTTAGGAAGGCCAATTTTCAAATACAGCTAGCGCATATTAACCATGTTACTTCCCTACAGATGTTAAACCACAAAGGTAAACTCCACTTATTGGAAAACCTTTGCGATACTTTTTGGTCGAAAGATGTGGAAAACACCGATTCAAGGCCACAGAATCCCAAGTCTGCAAGACAATACCATATCTTAGAGGGACAGATAGATCGGTTAGACAGTAGGCTACTAATAATTAAATATTATTGTAATTGAAAACAACATTTGAAGTCACATAATAATACTAAACGAATTATGCTTGATCTATTGCTTAATGTTCGCAATCATTTAGCAAAATATCGAAAGTTAATGTTTTTAACATTTAAAGCTTCTTTATTTAACAGTTTTTTTTTTAAATATAAACTAACTTTATAAGTCATTTTTGTTCTTATACAATTTTTAAATTCGGTCTTCATTAACGAATTCGATAAAAACACATTAAAAATGTTTAAAGTGAGGCCCTTTGCCTGAAAGTATCTGAAGGAGAGTCGGAGGGAAATATAAATGTTGTTTCTTTCAAATTCAATCTCGCGCCTCATTAGGTGGCCTTCACGGAGCAAGAGCTCGAGACGTTGGCTGAGCAGAGGATTTCTTTGCATCGGTTATAAGTAAAGTGTAATTGGGGAGAGATGTTAGTTTGTACTGTAAACGTACTTATATTTAACTTGAAACAAGTTATTATTGGAAATATAAAAGTTTTGTTACTTTACATACAAAGAGTATTCAGAGGTTCTGTTTAGTAATGTTGTACCTATTAAACATCTATAATAATCTTTTATAAACACCAAAAGTGCTTAATTCCAGTACAACTTAACACTTTCAGTACGGATTTATTTGTTACTCTACAGTGAATGTAAATGCGTTTAGCGTGAATCTTCACGCGGGGCTGAGTGCATTGTGTACTTTAGCTAGTACATTATTGCCATATAATATGTTAAGATTTGAAACTTTAATTTAAATTAATATAACATAATAATGCCTTCCTACTTCAGCTAGAGCACTGAGCATTTTTAAACTTAATATATCATAAGTAAATTATGAAACAAATACCTATACAGTAAAAGTGTTACATATTGTTGAAAGTAATTTAAAATAAGTTACACGAATTACTTTCTCTTAAGCTTACATAAAATTTCCTGACTAGCACAGAGGAACGCGGCTTTATACTCTCGACACGTATTAACCTTGTGTTCACGTCGACCATCTCAGCCTCGAGTCCTTGAATAAGGCTGCTGCTTCCGCCAACGCCCATCTTAGACTGATGAGTCATCTGTCATGAAATTATATGAGGACAACAACAGTAACGTGTGAATAAGTACGCTTTTAGGTTATGACTACAGGTTAGACCCTCTAGTTTACATTATGGCCGTAAAATATTTAATAATTTGCTATGCCAGTATAGCTATGTGATTGTTTATTGAAGGGCAAATATAGTAACATAATTTCTCTCTTGATGGTGGAGTAGGGCAGTAGGCGTACAAGTAACTAAAGTTATACTGGTTAACGCTTTATAAATATACATTTCCCTGTAATCAGATTGCGGGAACTGGCAATTGGCTGTAAGCAATTGGCAATAAGTTACGTGTGGAAATACGAATGCATCGCTCGTCTGCCTGTGAAATCAATAAACTCATTGAAACTCGATCCTCTTTGTATTCGATCATCGTTGTTAGTAATTGGCCAATATATTGAGAATTTTTATTTTTATGTTTTTCTCTGCAAGAAGATGAAATTTTAAGAGCAAAATGCTTACATAAAAATGTTCAAGCATACAAAATTACCCCTTGATGTACCACCATTTCTTACACCATCATATATATAACCTATTCAACAACGATATTTACATCGAATATATTTCAAGTAACAAGTTCTTTATAATTTAATCATAGCATTTTATTACAGGTTGCCAGGTTTTTGTTAATTTGACGCTATTTAATTATTGAATTTATTTAATTATTGAATTTATTTATCAGCTTTATCTTGGACACTCGTTTAGAACTTTGTAAAGTATATTTTCCATACTGCTATACATCTTCCCATACATTATTCTGCAACACGATTTTCATAATTGATAAAATTTTTATGTTTAAAAAAGTCAAGTATGAAAATCTGAGAAATATAAGGTTAATATTATACACTTTCATGTTAGTTCGTTCACTTTAGTAGTTAGTAATAGTACTGAGCATTTAAATAAACGAATAAAAATTTATTAGATTTTATTAGGAATTTTAAAATATATTCCTATTGGATTTTTATTTTAAAAATTGTCTTAAAGTAAAATGAATTTATGTTTCGAACATTACGTTTATGTCATAATATTCTAACTAGACAGTATTTTTTGTTATACAAGTATAAAAATATTTTTTATAATATTTTTAATTAATTCTCTATTGCATATAATAGCAATCTCTTTTTGTGGCAACATATATCTGACCCACAACCCCCTCATCGCACCGTACTCAGCCACTCCACTCCACTGCAATCCTACCAAAAGGTATACCTGGGGGTAATTCCATGAAGGCAGGTGTGAAGATGTAGGAGTCATTCAGATAACCGGAAACGTATTTTGTAGATAAAAGATGTAGGAAGGACGTTAGTATAGCTCTCATGTATACGGACAGGAATACACGTCCTATTTTAGACCTGACGCTCCAAACACGGTTGAAAACGTAAACGACTGATGAGTGTAATTAATATGAGTCTCGTCCCGACCAATTACCACTCATGAATGACGTATTAAACGTGTCACCAAGCGAAATAATTGAATACCTCATAATAATTGGAAGGGCTCCTGGTGTTCTGTATGAATCTGGTTTATTTGGAGTAGTATGGCTACTGAAATTGCGTGCCTGTATTAATTTTACTTCTTAGTCATTAAGTTTCAATGTCAATAGAATCTGATTTTTTATTAAAAAGATCAATTAGTTTAATACTTATAAATATTTCAATCCCGTGGTTTATCAAATATTATATTCGAGTACATGAGGAGATTCACGAACCAAACTTTTCATCTTTACAATACAATATCTTAAAATTAATATTATTATAATTGAGATAATGGTAATTTAAAGATAGAGTTATTACCGGATGAGCTGTTCTTAAAGAACGATATATTAAGTAAATTAAACTATGTAACATTGCATTTAATTAGGTTGAGTGTTTTCTATAGTTTCAGTTGCTGTTGTTAAGTCAAGTGAAAGGAATTATAAAATGATAGGAGAGACGAATTACTAAGTGATCATTACGAAATAAATGCTTTATTTATTGCAACCTATAAAGACCTTCTATTTGGGTGAAATTGGAGACTTTCGCTCTCTTATCTAGATTCGTGGTGATTGTGTAACTATTAATTAGGTGTCTGACGGTCGATTTGAAGTGAGTAAACCCAAGAGAAATGCGATTTAAGAAAAAAAATATCGTTAGATATTTCTAACAACTTTGATACCAGTCCATTTGGACCTCCACCAAAACTATCATGTATGACGATCAATTTCACCCGTACAAGAGGTCCGATTGTAATAAAAACTAGATTGTTTCCTTGTAAATACAAGTTTCCTCTCGGTTCTTGACTATAGAAAGTACAGATATTTAAATACATGTTTTGGGTATATTTTATGGAATAATTTAATAACAGTTTAGTGTTGTCCCTTATAAATGTAAAGACTTAAATCTTTTAATGTGTTAAACATTTAACTTATTTTAAATATTAACAGCGTGTATTTTTAAAAATTTGCACGATGTTCTTTGAAAGTTATGTTACCCAGAGAAATGCAGATTACATCATTATTTTTTTGCCATTCTTCTTCTCAACCAATGTAACTGCGAAGTCAAGATATTCACTTTCCCATCTATCATAAATATGAAAATATCAGTATTTTCGATTAAAAATGTTAACTTAATAAAAATGAATATATTTTTGACGTAATTGTATATTACTAGTTATTACAATAAAATAGTTGATTAGAAATTATTGTGTTTATAATTAAAAAAAAAAAAAACTCGGAGGAAATATTTTCTGGTGATACGAAGTTTATTGCAAGAAGATGTATGATAAAAAGCAATTGTGTTTTATAAGTACAAGAAAAGAAGGCAGCGAGAATATTTTCTGTTGACGACCTGTAGGAGTTGTTATTTGCACCCTCAGACATGTAGTCTTTCATCATTTGCGTACTTACACCTATACCTAAAGCACTGGAGAGCAATGAAACAAACATATTAACCAAACAATTATTTGTAAGGCATGCATAAATCACTGCTAATCTGAATTTCTGCAGTTATACTCACTTTACTTGTGACCTGTATAATTGATAACAAAATTCACTTCTCCAGTAAACTCTATTTTCTCCAGTTTCTCTATCAATAACGTATCTACGTCAAAGGGCAAAGAACATCGTAGACATAGTATACACAAGTAATAAATGTCTGAAAACATTTAGAAGCAAATATTATCATTAAAACATACAAGTTATTTTGAGTTTCAGGTGAATTATGGTTTTTTCTATGATCCACAGCCTGACATTCATCTCCCGAAATATTTTGAAAATATATTTATATTTTTTTACAAAAATAAATTATGAAGATAAAATTAGTATAATGAACCATTTATTTGACATTCAAACAGTCAATTATGGTGAAGCAGTGGTAATATTCCAGTCAATACATCAGAGACTCCTCTTTCCGCCATCGGACACTAAATCGTAACAGCGTTAATTGCAGTTTGATTGCTGTTGCCAATTATTTATAGCTCTTTGATAAATTGACCTAATTGATAGTAAACTAAATTTATGCAAACAATTTAGGTTCAAACTATCGTGGATAACTTTCGAGTGTAAGTGTATTTTAGTTTTTATAAAGAAATACTTATTACCCACGACGTCATATGAATGTCCTAAAGTATAGAAAAGCCGTTGAAGCCATTGATCTACTTTATGATGATATATTTTAATTTTTAAACCCATTCTTTTATGTCGTGTATTAGTTTCTGGCTGTATATTTTTTTATATCTGTAAAATAATAATAAACTATTTACTATACATCGTGATATGCCTGGTCAGTTGCCTTAATATTAATGAACACTGCTAAATTAAAAGTTTTAATGATATCTTTTATTTAGTAATATATTAGAGGTCCTAACAAAGTTGTTGAGATGTCTGTTCGCTTTAGAAAGTATACTTTATATTTCGTTTCATTATGCTTGTATATATATTTAGACTTTATTTTATGTTGTGGGACTGTAAGAAAAAAACAGTTTAAATAAAGTCACCTTTCAGTTACTTTAACACATAATGATACAAGTAATAGTTACCATCCTCTTAAAAGCGTCCATAATCAATAATTAAAAACATTATTAGACAAGACGTTTACTGATGAAAAACATTTACAATTCGATGACAATTTTTTTCATTCCAGATGCATTAAGAACACCAATGTCCACGATTTTATCTAATTTGAATTATTATTATTGACAGTTTAAATCATATCTGCAGTTACATTTAGAAGCACAGGTCTTTTATGGCATCAACCATGCTATGGGTTTAGTGTTCTACAATGTGATAAAAGAAATGCAATAAGCATTTTACTCACTTTGACGATGAACAATGACGTATAACGGTTTATATGTAATAAATATGTCATTATTATGCTTACTACCCACTCTCAAATACTCATAATCGTCCAATTCTCATCTCTAAAGTTTTATTGCGTGGCTCGGGTCTTCGCCTCGCGCCTAATCATATGTCACTTTTGTGACAATGGAAATGTTACTAAGACACCAGAAGCAGACTTAAATGGGCGAAAGTAATAACTTTTACACTAAAATTGACTTTTTGTACCAAAATTTCTAGATCGAGACTGAAACCGTTACATCGCCGCTCGCACACCCACAGCAAACATCAGGGAAGCGCGCGCCCATGGCGGCGAACGGGATGCCGGATCAAAACTAACTAGGTAAAATAAGAACACCGTGGTCAGTATACTCAGGTTCATTCACTAAGACAAAACATAGGCCTATCCAGTCAATAGAAATATATAAGTATATATACTATAAATAAAAAAAAATAAAAAGTGCCTGCAGTAGTAGATACCTCAAACAATCCTTGTTAGGTGCACCTGCATACAAAAATTAGAAACGCCATAATTTGAAACAAGAAATGCCAATTTCACCCGGTATCCTTCGGCTAAGGGCGGGCTCCTAATGAAATCCAAGATATAACTAAATATATCTAAAACTAACTTAAAATTAAATAGCAAAATATAAACTATATAAATGGCAACAATAACAATAACAAATAAATAAAGAATATAAGCAGGGTATCACAGAAGACTAGAAGCAGGGTGTTGACTAGAAGAAATGTCCATCATGGTGGCCCTCCTTCAGCAGAGCGCAAAAGCGAAGGTTCTCTGCGACCACGCATGATGGAGAGATGACAGGAGGAAACAATTCATCTCTTGGACCTCATCAGTGAGGGGCCGTAAACTTAGCCGCACATGTCAGAAGGAGAACAGCTCAGCAAAACTAAATAAAACACTTAGTTAAACAAAATTTTTAACTGGAGCTACTCCTAACTTGTACACCACGGCTCGGAGTCTTTTCGCCACTCTGCCGGAAAGGCCAAACGCCTTCAAATGGTCAGTGGTCTCTGCAGCCAATAAACCACACACACATACACTATATAAAACACACATGAGCCGGGGAGATATAGGTATTGAACCGGCTCAGACTCCCCCCCCCAAAAGGAGGAACTCCCCTCTGTTAATTTCTTCAAAAAGAAGAACCGAACGAAATGCCTCTGCCCCCAATGGTTGAAGAATTATAAACCGGAAACCCTGAAGTCAGCAGAAGGGAAAACCAAGAAAATCCAGTTGGAGGCAAGAAATCCCTCCAAGAGTAGCGCGGGTACAAAGAAGAAAACAGGAACCTTGATCAGGAAGAAGGAGCAGAGGTGAACAGGCCTCTGGACCTAAAACCCTCCCGCACAGACTAAAGAGAAATCACGGATGACTCCGGCAAGGCTTCAGATGGGATATGTGTGCCTTCCTGAAAATCTTCTCGGACTGAGGATCTCCCAGTCGGGCAGTCACCGGAGTCAGAAACTTCAAGATGCGGTGGGGACCAGTCCACCTGTAGCAAAGTTTAGCAGCTCTTTTATCCACAGCCGAACTGACTGGGTGAGCCTTGCAGTAAACTAGATCCCCCACCTGGAAGGGATTGGCAATACGACCTCGGTTGTACTTCCTCCTTACTAACTCCCTAGCCCGAATGAGATTCCGCCTGGCTGCCTCCCAAGTGGCTTTCACATCGGGAGTACCAGGAGGTGGCAGAAGATCGCTAATTTTCCAAAGGTTCGCCAAAGGGTTGTTTAGCGGAAAGCCAAATAATAACTCGAAAGGTACCGCCTTGTGACTTTCATGCTGGGCCGTATTAAAGGCAAATTGGATCCAAGGTAGTTGTTGATCCCAGGTGGTCTGATTTTCCGCATGAAAGGCAATGAGAGCAGATCGAAGATTGCGATTAAACCGTTCGGCGTGAGAAAGCTGAGGATAGAAAGGGGAAGTAGTCACATGGCGGATTCCGTGCCCAAAGCACATTCTTTTAAAGATATTGGAGACAAACTGTGAACCATTATCGGAAACTAAGGTGGCGGGGATTCCAAATTGTTGAAAAAAATGGTTACGAAGTGCTTGCACCGTGAGCTGCGCGGTAGCACTCCGCAATGGGAACAACCAAACAAACTTGGAGAAGGCATCCACACAAACAAGTAGGAACTTATTTCCGGACATGCTACGCGGGAGAGGCCCAACATAGTCAATGAAAACCTTCTCCAAAGGTTTTTCCGCCACCTCAGATGACAAAAGACCCAACTTGGTATTTTGAGCGGGTTTGCTTAGCGAGCACAGTTCACAAGAACGTAATCGAGCTGCAATATCCCGGTCCATACCTTTCCAGATGAACTGATCCCTAATCTTCGCGATGGTCATATGAATTCCTAGATGTCCGCCCACAGGAGAAGAATGAAAATACTGAAAGACCATCGGTACAAGAAAGCTTGGCAGCACTAACTTAGGTTTTCTCCGCTGCTTGTCACGGCAGCATAGAGCACCTCGGTACAGAAAATAAGGAGGGTGGGCACCTCCGTTTTTAAGCTCATTGATGATAGCAGTCAGCTCGGGATCCTTAAGTTGGTGTGGAACAATGTCCGAAAATGCCAGAGGAAAGTCTAGGAGCACGCCACAACATGGCGGCTCTGATAAATTCTGGTGGTCGTTGGGTAAGTGATACATGCGTGACAGAGTGTCCGCTATGATATTTTGGGTGCCTCGCACGTGCTGCACTGTGAACTTAAGGGCAGAAATCTGGACTACCCAGCGACCAATCTTCCCGAGCTGACGGGGGTGGGCAAGGAGCCAAGAAAGAGCCTGGTTGTCGGTTTCCAACAAAAATTCTTTATGTTCTAGGTAACGCCTGAACTTGTTAATTCCAAACACGACAGCCAAACACTCCAGCTCATAAACAGAACAACTCTTCTTCTCACAAGGGGTTAACGTGCGTGAAGCATAAGCTATGGGCTGCCGGATACCATGTACTTCTTGCGATTAAAACAGCAGCAACGGCTAAGGAGGAAGCATCAGTTTGCAAGACGAACTTACGACTGAAATCAGGCATAGCCAAGACTGGAGGCTGCATCACTGCCTCTTTCAGCTGCTCAAAAGCAGTCTGTTGCGCTTCACCCCACTCAAACTTGGCACCCTTTTTTCCTAAGAGAGTTCAGAGGGGCCGCCACTTCAGCAACATTGGGGATGAAACGACGATAAAAATTTATCATTCCCACAAAACGGGCAATCCCCTTGGCATCCTTAGGAGGAGGAAACTCCCTGATTGCCTGGGTTCTCTCTGGATTAATACAAACACCTCGAGAAGAGACAAGATGACCCAGAAACGATATTTCAGGCTGAGCAAAACTCACCTTTTCAGGATTGACGGTAAGGCCAGACTCTCGCAGCCTAGTTAGAACTTCCTCTAGATGAGTCAAGTGCTCCTCATAACTCTCACTGTACACAAGCAGGTCATCCAGATAGTTGAACACGAACTTAAATTTGACATCATGAAAGATAGAATCCAGGAGTCTGGTGAGTGTCTGGGCCCCCAAAGCCAAGCCCATTGGCACTCGGGTGAACTGGTACAAATTCCAAGGCACACAAAAGGCAGTGAGAGGTCGAGACTCGTGTTTTAGAGGAATCTGATGATATGCCTGATTAAGATCAAAAATGGAGAAATACTTGGCCTTACCAAACCAGTCGAAAGCAGAATGCAAATCGGGGAGAGGCACGGAGTCAATTTCTATCTGAGCATTGAGCTTTCGATAATCCAGGACCAATCTGGACTTCCCATTAGGTTTCGGCACTAGAAACGCTGGACTGGAAAAATTTGAGCAAGACGGCTCGATTACCCCACTCTTAAGTAAATCATCAATCATATTTCTCAGAATTTCCATCTTGGGCGGAGCAAGCTTATATGGATGGGAACGTACAGGACGGGTGTCTGTAAGACGAATCTCGTATTCCAAGAGATTGGTCGTGCCCAGTTTGTCAGTTAGGACTTCAGGAAAACTGGAACAAATCTGCCTTATGTCCTCAGCCTCTTTCGGCGTAAGATGTCCTAGTTGGTCAGGAGGAGTCAAGCTCTTATCTTCCATCTCTAAGGCAGCAGTCCCACGAGACTCGACATCTGAAAAGGGAACGAGCACCCGCCTGGCGAAAGCAAAGAAAACATGACTGGAGGCCAAATCCAAAATCATGCCAGTTTTTCCGATAAAATCTGCTCCCAAGATGAAAGGAAAAGTCAGGTCCTTAGCCACCAAAAAGCTCCAATCCCAAGAGAAATAATTAATTTTGATGTGAATCTGGGCACTACAGATAATAGGTAAAGGTGTGCGTGAAGCAGTCCAGCAGATAAGTGAACTAGGCTCAACCTGCCGTATTAGCCCAGAGGATTTTAGATCTTCAAAAAACGACAAAGAAATCAGGCTGCGTGCTGACCCAGAATCAACCAGGGCCTTCTGCACCACATTCCCCACAAGCACATCCAGTTGTGGGCAGGTTGAGCGGGCAGCCCTTACTCCCTGCGCAGCCAGAGCAGCAACCTCCCCTCTCGGCCAACGATGATAACTGTCCCCAAGTCTATTTCTTTCTGTTTTCTTTCTGTTCTGTATTAAACCAGCTACCCTTTTACCATCAAAATTAGGTACATATTTGCCCTCAAAATTACCTTTACGGCACGAGTCGGGCTTACTCGTCCGCAAGCTTACTAGTTTTTTTTATTAAGTGGACAAAACGGTCTAATATGTCCCACTTGCTTGCAGCCATAACAGGTAGGAGGCTGCCTACGGGAAGGAGCAGCTGCTGGCTCAGACTGCACCGGAGCATGGACCGGCCCCGGAGGCAAGTGAGGAAGATGCCTCGACATGGCCTCCCTTTGATCATCCGCATCCTGAACCCCTCTAGAGATGATGGAGAGGCGGTCCAAATCCGCAAAAGATGCGGGACGGCTACAAAAAATCAAACGGGAGCGTTCTTCAGGTTTAATGCCCTCCAAAATAAGGCTCACCAACTCCGTTTCGCTCAAGCTCAAGCGCAACACCCGGGCTACATCCCGTATCTCCCCGACAAAATGGCTCAACGTCTCGTCTGGTGCCTGAGGACGGTAAACGCGTTCCACCCGCAAGCGCTCCCTAACCCGAGCAGGTACAAAGAACTCCAAGATCTCGGCGTGGAACTGGTCAAAGGTGGCACCTCTCTTAAGGCAGTCTAGAAGGCGATCAAAAAGCGGCCTTAAGGAAAACTGCGCTAAAATCTGCATAAGCATGGCATCTGTCATACCAGGAAATTCTCTTAGCTTAAAAACTTCCAGAAGGAAATGGATAAGTAAATTAGTGTCAAGTCCATCAACTCTGGGGAAGTGTTGTAAAACACTCCCCAAAGGATGAGGCAGTTTGCCAAAGCTAGAAAAGGAAGGCACAACTATAGATGATGCCTCACCAGCCGCTTCAGGAGGGCCACTACCCATCGGAGACATAGTAACTCTGGGAGGCTCGAAAGAAAGAGCCGGTGGATGGTTAGCAAAAGTAATGGTAGTGGGAACCTCCGTTGGAGTGACAGCGGTAAATAGTACCCCCTTCTCTTTCACCGAGCGCACCTCACTCAAACCATCTAAGGCTTGTTTTAATTTATTACTGGCCGAAAAAGCCCAATTTTTAATATCAGAGTCTAAACTAGGAGCTGACATAAGTAAAACTATTCTGTCACGCCAATGTAAAAGCTGAGATGCCAATCTAGCCTTTGCTGACCCGGACATGGGAAGTGACTCAAAATTAATATCGTCTTCTAATTCCTCCATTCGGGTTTTACAAAACTCAAATTCTGTGTTAATTTGGAACTCTGCATTCCAGCTGCGGTCCAACGCTATACAAGCCCGTAATTGAGCTCTTAATGCCCTCACATCTCCCTCGGGCTTCTGTCCTCTCGCCAGGACCTCGAAAACCAACTCGGGCTTGCGTAGATGTTCAGGCACCAGGGAAAACGCCATACCAAACAATTAAGACAAATAAATACAACAATAAACAACAAAGCGTACGCAACAATTACTTAGTAACCTAAGTGGACTCAACTCACAAAAGGCTTACACTGACGAGGTCCAAGTGAAGAACTCAACACCTGCTACCCAATAGAAGGATACCCTGCAAATATACACTAACCACAACCTACAAACACAGCAGCAATAAATATAACAAAACAACACATTGATAGGGGAGAAGTAGAGTACAGTTAGATAAATTTAGCGGTTAAGCAATTTAGAGTCCCTTGCTCCCTGCAAAGGGTAAGTCTGCAGGAAGCAAGACACTAAACCAATTCCACCCGGTATCCTGTGCTAGGGCGAGCTCCTAATGAAAAAAAGTTGTGTACTCTAACCTCCCCCTACCTAACACTAACCTACACCAACAAACAAAACCAGAACTGAGAGACAGCTGAGAGAGCAGCTAACCACGCTCTGCTACCATTGAAACCGTTACATCGCCGCTCGCACACCCACAGCAAACATCAGGGAAGCGCGCGCCCATGGCGGCGAACGGGATGCCGGATCAAAACTAACTAGGTAAAATAAGAACACCGTGGTCAGTATACTCAGGTTCATTCACTAAGACAAAACATAGGCCTATCCAGTCAATAGAAATATATAAGTATATATACTATAAATAAAAAAAATAAAAAGTGCCTGCAGTAGTACATACCTCAAACAATCCTTGTCAGGTGCACCTGCATACAAAAATTAGAAACGCCATAATTTGAAACAAGAAATGCCAATTTCACCCGGTATCCTTCGGCTAAGGGCGGGCTCCTAATGAAATCCAAGAAATAACTAAATATATCTAAAACTAACTTAAAATTAAATAACAAAATATAAACTATATAAATGGCAACAATAACAATAACAAATAAATAAAGAATATAAGCAGGGTATCACAGAAGACTAGAAGCAGGGTGTTGACTAGAAGAAATGTCCATCATGGTGGCCCTCCTTCAGCAGAGCGCAAAAGCGAAGGTTCTCTGCGACCACGCATGATGGAGAGATGACAGGAGGAAACAATTCATCTCTTGGACCTCATCAGTGAGGGGCCGTAAACTTAGCCGCACATGTCAGAAGGAGAACAGCTCAGCAAAACTAAATAAAACACTTAGTTAAACAAAATTTTTAACTGGAGCTACTCCTAACTTGTACACCACGGCTCGGAGTCTTTTCGCCACTCTGCCGGAAAGGCCAAACGCCTTCAAATGGTCAGTGGTCTCTGCAGCCAATAAACCACACACACATACACTATATAAAACACACATGAGCCGGGGAGATATAGGTATTGAACCGGCTCAAGACAACAAAGCAAACGCTACTATAGCGCCGGTAACACCTTAGACTGTGGGTACATTATTTTATATGTAAGTATATGGCTTTTAACTATTGATAAACCTTTGAGAACTATGCATGTATATATTGACTTGATCGGGACAACAACGGAAACGTTTTTTCTCCCCGGAAATTACAATGACAGGGAGTAGTCGCTTTTTACAAAAGTTGTTTTTTTTCAGAACGAATAATTATATATTTTCTTAATCAGGGCAACAATACAAACAAAGGTACAAAGGCACCGGGAATAACTTAGATCGGAAGAAGATTACAATGGAGGAAAGTTTAAACTTTGGGACTGAAATAGGATTTTCAAACCGAGTATGTATATCTTCTTTTATCGAGGAAACCAGGCAAACTTTAAGATATGTGAAATATAATTTATTCGCATCGGAAATGTTTCTTCGCACACTAAACCAGTTAATAATTTTGTTTAGCTTTTGCAATTTTTTTAACAATTAACACTGTAGTAATATTTATCATAAACATTTCTACTTCCGATTAAAAATTATTGTGGGATTCAATTTTATTACTATATAATGAAATTGTTATTACGGATTTACTATTCCTCCAATTTTTTCATTTCAATTATTACTGACACTGATGGAGGTATTATATGAAATGTAACAGAGAAATTTGTTTTTTTCATTGGCACACATAAAAACTATTTCACTTTTCAGAACCCGAAAACTGCTCTTTAAATTTCAGTTCAAATTAGTTTTAAATGAAAACTGAAGACTGGAAGATATTTTTCAGTGACCATTACTTATTTTCGGAACTGGTTATTAATCCATTTAAAGAGGTAATGCCAATGACATAACTGTTATTCAGTACAAGATCCTAAACAATAAAGGCGCGGGTAACCGCTAGTCCACATATAAACTTTAATGTAAAATAACGGCCACAGTATTGATCGGCATTTTAATTCTCTATAGATCAAAATACACTTTAAAAAATAATGAGAGTTCAATCGTTTTAATTCTATACAGCAGATAGTTAACTAGACAATAATACTGTTTCAACACTAATGACAGACTAACGGTGCACAGCTGATGGAGGCAGAGACAGAGAGGCCGCTGCCGTTCTTTGGCAGAACACAGCAGGTCCATATATCACGTGACCACTCATTTGTTTCTTTAATCTTTCGGTCTCCACTGCCAATAGCTTTAAATATGGAAGGTAATTTGTTTCACCGCTTTGTTTGAGTGCTTCACTGTTATGGTTCAATAATTATCTGAAAGTGGTGAGTATATCCTCATGTATCTTGTCTCTGATTTATTTTCTTAGAATATTTACCTAGAAATTCAATGATTCTGAAGTATACTTGTAAATGGAAATATAATGAAATGAATTATAGATTTGAAATGTTATATTCAATCTTAGCGAAGCCTGTTAAGCGACACATTATGTGGCGTACACTTACTGCGATATTACCTAACCTCGCATATTATTTCTCATAAATGTGGTTGTCAGATTTGTCAAAAAAATTCATTATTGCATTATAGAACATTGATCCTACACTCTTGGATGAATGTTTGTAAACTATTCAATCATCATATAGAACAAGTTTTTGAAATGGAATGAGGAAGAAAGTATATAAAAATACTGGTAAAGACATATACGTTTTTCACATAATTATTCTATAAATTTTACTATATTTTCAATAATTTATATTAGATTCTGAGTCTCCTATTCAAGAATGGGACTCGGATTTGCATATGTAAGCTCTATAATAAGGCAACTCCAATAAAAACAATTGAATTGCCGACCAAATAAGTTAAGTGCTTAGGGCAAATGTTTTCCCAGAAGTGAAGGAAAGAACAGATTGTGTTGTGACGGGATGTTGCATCAGGAGCAGAATTTAGTACGCTACCAAAGTAAAAGTTAAGGAGAATATACTGTTTGTGTCACCAGGCTGACAACAGCATGTGCTTCATGGTTTACTCGGGTTTTATGTGCTCTTCCAGATTATTTATCGTGCTGGCACTAAAGATGAAAGATTTACTTTGTCAACCTCACGAAACTTTGGAAATGCCATAAGAAAGTTAACTTAGAGAGATAGATAAGTTCTTTAATTCCACTTAAACTTTTAGATTACTTAAGCGTATATTTTCTGTAACATTTTAACTATGAGAATCTTTCTGGATCACGCAATAGGTAAATAACAAAGAAATCATTTGAGCATAACTAAATATGAATCTGTGTTTAAGTGTACTAGAACATAAACTAGAGATGATATCTAATTAAGGAGGCTGTGTCCAAGTCTCTTATTATACTATATAGATCACTGACATTAATGATAACACATCAAAGCTGGAAAATAAGGATGTATCTTTATATATCGGAAACAAAGACTAAACGATTTTCATATATGTAGGAGAGTGATTGGATAATTAGTTTGATTACTTTAAAGTTTTATCGAAAATGCCTGAAAACTGTAATCGTTGTATAGTAATACAAATTTTATAAAAGTATATCCAAAAAGTCGATGGGCAATAAAGCAATCTGCCTCGTCTGTAATAGGTATTTAAAAACATCATTTCCTGTGTGACTTTCTCAGTCATTAATTGAACAGCGGACTGGAGACGTCATATTTGCAATTATAATTTGTTAATGTTCTCTTAGATAATAGGAATGTTACTCCATAAAGCCGTAGCTCTTTTTTCTTATTGTTAAAATCTCATAATTCACTTCAGCCGTTTTTTACAACATTACAGAATTTCCTTAATTCCTACCTTAAATTCTTGTAGGTTAAGGTGGACTCATGATACTAATAATAAATTGGACTTCCTTCAAATTCATAATATTAATTTTAAAAGGAGTTTTAATAATTAAAAAGTCTTTATTTATGTATATAGTTATGATAAAGAAATATGTATAAACAATTGTTTGAAAGCGTGTGATGCTGAATTAATGCTTCGTTAATTATACATCAAAATAAGCAATATTCACTTGTTTAAATAAGAGCACTGTATCAAGGTCAGGCCTGATACTTAAGTATTGTGAATCGATTATGTGCTTGGAAAAAAACAAGTCCAGGAATACAAAGTTTTATTTTTATTATCTTAATAATGAATGGATGTTGTTGTCTTGAAACAAAATGTTTCGTAAAAACAACACAATATTTAACTTTCATTATTCCTTTAACAGTATCTTTGTTTCGCTTTAGTAATTAAATATTTGATGGGCAATAAAGCGGAAATTATTCAAAACTGAGAAAGCGAGAAAACTTTTAAATTAAAACTCCTTAGAGAGTCTCAAGTGCCAATATAAAAATAAACCGACGCTACCGCTAAATTTATTTTATTTCATGATTAAGTTAAATTTGTAGTATAATTTCTTACTTACCAATCTTGAATTATGTTCTATAATAATATATTTCAGATTCATTATTTTACGGCTTTATTCTGTAAAGTAACTTATATTTGTCTTCATATTAGAAATAAGCGTATTCTGATACCAAGGTATTCTTCAAAATAGAACTAGTAACAAGTACATAAATAAGTATAGATTTCTCCAAATAGGCGGGAAACACTCTGCTACTTGCGACAATCACTCAATGAGATTAATCTGGCCAGTTCAAGGGGTTCAAAAGCAATATCTTTTGATCACATTTATTTGAAGGAAGCGCCATCATAAGGTTCACTTTTGGACCCCAAATTTGTCCTATGTTTGGACTATTATTTGGTCAGAGGTCACATGTAATGATTCTCGTCCAACAAATGACCTCAATATTGCTCAAAGGGTTATCCGAAGCCTTCTTCATCCTGATGAATTTCTCAGAAGTTTGCAAGCTCACTAACAACAGCAATCTTCGTCAGTTACCAGAAGGCTGAAAAAGTGGATATTAATCTTCCGCAGCTTTTAATGTTTAGACTGGACTTAAAACAGGCTCGTTTTGGGCTCCTTTGATCAGCTCACATGAAAGGTGATGTTAACCACGACCAGAAATTTGTTAAAGAACTACTATTCCAGTCACCAGTATTTGGTCTACTACCATCTTTGGTGGTTCAACTTTGTTTGCACTTCAAACCTTATGAAAAACATGTTTTATTATTATATGTTATCACGAGTTTAAATGTCAATTCTAGAATATTTTTGAAATTCTAAAGTGGCATTTTCTATTACCATATGTAATCACCCAATTTATGATATAGTATATATTTAGATATTATTTGTAGAAAATGACTCCAACACCCTTTTTATGAATGACAATTAATAATGAAAGTATAAAAGGTGACTTACAAATAGGTGCAAAACACGATAAATTTAAATAATATATACTGTACAAGTATGAGATAGTAACATTAAAGGATACAGCTATACTGAAATTAAAATATAGTTTCATAATAGCATATAAAATTATTACTTTACCAAACATATCTTGAATAGTACTTTATAAAGAAAACTTTCTAGGTATGGACTTTATTAAAATGAGGAAAAATTCTTTTAAAAGCATAAATATACTGTTCATTTATCATAATTGAGTCAAGAAATACAAGAAATAATACTTATGAAAGTTTGAATATCACTGGTAAATTAATAGAAATGTTTGAAATGAGTAAAATATTATTGCATCAATAAATGATTGCAAAATAGTAAAGTTACGTGCAATAAAGTGTATTAATTTGTATTTATAATCATTTACTTAAAAATAGATGACAATTATATTAATTTACCTGTAAATAGTGATTTACGACTATTGTAAAAACCCGATTTAAAAACTGTTTTCTTCAAATTAAAGTTAATGGTAACAATCGATAAATACCTAACATCAGTGTAAATCTAAACGTAGCTTCTTAAAGGTGTTTGAATAAAGGTGTATGTTTTGAAAATTATCGGATGAAAATCCTAATAAGAGTACCACAAGAAGTATAAACTCGTTCTCAAAAGATTAACAGCCCAAGACAGAACTTGACCGAAGTAATTATATTGTGTCTCTTCTGTAACTCTGCTCACGTCCAGTTGTAACAATAGATTCTATGATTGTCCTCACATCTGGAGGATCCAAATTAATCTTTAGTTAGTTGCTATAAAATGGCTATTCTTAGTAGAGAACCCTATTATTGAGTGCATGATTTAAGTTAGAGAAAATCTCTAAAAATTTTCAATATACTTTATTAATTAATATATGAATACGAGAATTAAAGGGTTATACATAATTTGAGTTTCAAATTAAAATTATCCACCACTTACTGTCCTATCTGTTGGGGTTGCTGAAAAAATCTTCACCCTTACACATGGAACCGTGGTGCATGATCAGCCATACAAGTGTCTAGTGTCTAGCCGCTATGAACTCATGAAATTATAATTTACTTTTGCCGCTAATTAATCATGCAGTCATCTTCCTGTAGAATTGTAATCAATCGATTGTAAATAATAATTACCATAAAACAATGCAAGTATTTTCATAAGGGAGAGTAAGGCATAAGGTCGAGTATCGCTGGCCTTGTATAACGTTGACTCCTGGATACCTGTAATACCTGCTGAGTAAATACTCGCCATTATTAGGCATACGTATGCCTAAGAATGGCATGTCTTATTCACTATTTTCTTTCATTATACGGGTGGTTTTATAAATTGGCATCAATGTTACAGTTCACTTAAATGAGTATTTCCGAGTAAGGTAAATATTTCATATCTCTTTTATTTATTGGTACAAACTAACAATATTAACAATTGAATTATTCTATCTATGTTATAAAAACGTATTTAGTTTGCCGTGATATCGGTTAATTCATACGTTTGCTATTAAAAATAAATTGAAAAGTAATGATTTGAATGTTAAAATTTAACATTAATAACGTTGTGATACTTTAATTCATTTGTAAAAAATAAACCCATATTATTGGATTAATCCTTAATAATAATGGCAATAAATAATATTATTTATTAAAATTTATAGCAATGTTCATCAGTGTATGGAGGAGGCGTGGCACTTACGAAGTCATCTTGACAATAACCTCGGCAGGTGGGAGTTGGTAATCTTCTCCTGTGAGACAAAACAGCGGTCTTGTGGTAAATCACCAAGCCAGAGTTGTCTTGACAACCTTTCCTGTTGACAAGAAACTCTCAAACATAATTTCGTTAGATCACCTTCAAAGCTTTCTTTTAATATCGCTACAATTTAATACAAGCTGTTCTTCGAGTCCTCTTCACACTGGAATTTTCGCCTTGTATTTTATCGCACAAAAACGTGGTAAAAATAGTGTATGCAAAGATCCGTATGCTTTAAACCGAATTATCTATTTTGACATTATTTTCATCAGACTAACGCTAATGTGAGTGTGGATTTTTGATAACATTATTTATTAAAGCAGAGTTTTAATCAAAGATACACTTTTAAACATATATTGCTCCTGGCTAAATGAGAAATTGTAGGTTTTAAACACATATATTAAAAAAAAATCCTAAAACAAATAAAAACCAGTAATCATTTTAAAGTTAGGATCACGGTTATGTTGAACATGAAGTTTATAAATGGCTATAAACATAAAATAATAGAAGAGGAACAGGGTGTAAAAGTGGACAATGTATCCACAACAAGTAATAGTCTCTCCGACTGCACAAGTGGATTAGAGATAGATCTTACACCTCTCTGGTGGCCATATTACTACAATTGCTAAGAGCCTTTGAGAACTAACACTCGTTGGATGACCTAACAGTCCTGAAATTAATAGGAGAAATTTAAGCGTTAGTAAGTATCCTGCGAAATTAAATGAGTAACCACATTTTACAATCATCTGAATCAATCTTTGATTAATTGTTGCAAAGTGTGCGGTAGACGTTGCAGCATATGAGTCTTACAATGAAGGCACGTAGCTCATGGAAGGCTGCCCAGCAAAGGTAAAAATTTTACAATATTTTTAACATTGTACTTGCACAGTATTGTGAAGAAACGTTACTAAAATTTTAAACTTTAAGATCTTTGTTTGCAGAAATAAAGCTTGAAGATGTTCTAAATAAAAAAAAGGTAGAAACAGATCAGTACTATGATACCAAATATTATATATTATGAGTTTGGTAGAGGTGTCGACATACACACTGCAGCTTGATATTATCATTGTTTGACTTTTAATTCTGCCTGTATAAACTAATACTTTGGCTAGCCCATTTATTAATTTATTTTGGCCGTTACTAGAGTTTAAAAAGATTTCATCAACTTATGACACTGATAAAATATGTTTACCCAATACATCGTGATCATCATTCACTCGGTATTAGACCACGAGTTTGAGTAACACAGCATTTCTAAAATGCACTTTTTAGTTGAATTCATTTTGAAATGCAAAGACTGTCAATATTTCATTGTTAGATTTTTAAAACATCGTAAAGTAAAGTTGTGTTTTGTGAGTTTTAGAAACTGTGCAACACGTCATTAAAGTTTCTGTTTGAACACAAAAAAGTCATTGTCCCATAATTAAAACGGAGAAATAGCAAAATTGTGTACTCTTTTTGGAACGGATAGTATATTAACTATAACGGGTATTGGTTTCGGGACTGATGATAATATTTAGTGACATATACACAAACATTATTCACACTACATTATTCATATCCTTATATTGCCGATACTCTGATGTACAAAAAATCAAAGTAGGAAAATTACAAAAGTGGCATTTTATGTGATCTATATTATCAGAATTATATTGAAATTCATGTTCTGCCTGACACACAAAATGTAAAACCGTCAGAGAACAGGAGCGTAAGCACGTTCTCGGAGCTCCATAATAAGAAGTGTTTACGTATCTTGCCTGTGTTCACCTACGTGCCTGTCTCTGACTTCCTAATAAATATCAGATTTTGTGAGATTTTACATTAAGCATTTATTTTCCATGGCGAGAGAAAGAAAATAAACTTTATAAAAACAGTCTTCATTTATGACCTTGATTATAAACATCCCATTTTTTATGATGTACTACTTATGCACAATATAGTGAGATATAAATAAACAATAATTATGAGACGATGAACCTCACGTTGGTAACAAGGTCAGAAGCGATTTTTAACGTCCCCAAATATTTTCTAAGAAATTCAGTTTAATTCTAATACAATATTATTCAATCTATAATATACGTAAGCTGTATATTCCACAGTATATGTTTAATAACAGGAACTCTTCTCGCAAACAATACGCCAGTCATTTAAAAAAAAAATAAAATTTATCATTAATCTATATTTCTTGATTAATTACACCAATGGAGATAAGAGCTAGATGGCATATTCTGTCATGAACAAAACAATATCTAAAGATCATTGTATTATATTTTTTTAATGCTTGGAGATTCACCTAATGCATTATAACATAGTATGAGTTTACAACATAATTATGCTACTACAATAATATTGTAAATATCAAATGGTTTAAATAACAAATTACATGTATAACTACATAAATGAAATGACCCAGGGATACATAAAATATATATTATATATATATAAATATATATATATATATATATATATACGTTACGTGCATAGTAAGCTATGTTGCCTACTTGTGACAGTGAGTGAATATTATAAGGGCGAGGTCGTGTACGAGGGAGAATTGAGGATGCCATAACTCAGTTAATTTAGCCCAGAGGGAGTGTTTGTACAAGGTAATTGAGTGTATAGACTACATCTGTGGTCTTAGGTACTATCCTTGTAATATCAACTGCTGTGTTTTAGTTTGGGGGAAAACTGTTCTAAATAATATTGTTTCAGTTTAACATCGATAGTGATACGTTACTATGTACACACGCAGATATAGCATGTATGCACGTATCCATGGATATATTCACTTGTAGGTTTATATATAGAACAGTCAAAGACCGCACCGTACTAATGAAAAAAAAACCTAATCAAAAGGAAGTTCGAAATTATCAGAGATACACTTTTTGTGCTCTTAACAACAACAATATTTATATGGACGAAGCTCTTTGCAAGGGTCAGTGTTGTCCATTAAGTAGTATTTAAAAGCTTGTCATTTCCATTAGGGGCGTCCTGATTCTATCTTACTTGACCTATTTCCTGCCTAACACGATTTTAAAAATAGTATGTCTGTCGAATTATGCTTTCAATATAATTAAAAACAGTTTTAAAACTCTCTTTTAGACATAAATTAGGCATAAGTTAAATTATTCCTAGTTAAGATCTTATTAAGGTGACATATTTTGAAGTTCTTAATCACGAGATCAACAGCACATGGAGAGGAAACGTCGTAGCGTAATCACAGAGTGGACACAGTATCGTACAGACATGAGAGCACTTAGCTACCAGAGTCGTGTATTTACTGTTTTCACAGGGTATACATACGACTACAACATAACTGTCGTATATAAAATATAATGAGATAGCAATGATAACCATACAAAAGTTAAAATACAGAATTAAACTGCAGTATTACAAAAATCTATTGATTAGTAAACAAATGCACTATACTCTTCTTTTAATTATGTAGATTACTTTGCATTTCTTTGTTGCATATATCATCTCTGAAATTTTTAGTTTATTTATTTGAAAAAAAATATGAATGCTTTCAAAAACAATTTACTCTTCCATGGCTAGAATTTTCAATTTAGACCTAATACGATCTATGTTCTGTAGTCCGGTTTCAGTAATTTTTGTTTTGTATTTATTAAGTATATATTTTATAGACATTGTGCATACAGTTGATACACCACATAGTTATTGTGGTTCCTGAATTTTGCATGTCACAACGCTCTGATAGTTTACTTTAATCTTGGTTGTAGTTAAGTTTTAGGTTGATTATCCACTCGAAGAAGGGATCAGATTACAGATTTCAAAAAAGTGTTACTGATATCTTGTATCACTGTATTAATTGCAATTGTTGAAAAATTTCCTCTTACCTAAAATGGTTTAGGTTAAAGCGAGCTTTCGATCACAGGATATCCTTCTCATCTCTGACTAAATTCGTCTACATCATTTTTCAATACTACGCGGACGAAATTTTGTTGGCATTAAAGTATTCCTGATATTTATTGGTGTTACAACATAAAGGGTATACACTAATCTAATAGCACTAATTTAATAGTGTGGCTGATCTAACAACGCAAAAGTAACCTAATTCTTGTAAGTAATACAATCTTAACAATCTACTTGGATTAAAAAAATAACCTACTGTGTTTACTACTACTAGGTTTATTAATTTTCTTAAACTAACCTAACATAAAAGTAACATATAAATTTAATTAATTCATATATAAACTTCAACATGCATTGTTTATCTTTATTAAATGTTTGAATTTGTTTCTTTCTGAAAATAAATACACGAGCTTAGCTAACTCGGACTGCTAACTCTTCTGATGTAACCAAACAAAGCTACAGCTTAAATTAAACATCTTGAAAATGGGTTTAGACGTGAATATGAGCGCAGGCTTACTGTCAGTGCAAGGTTGCTTGTTTATAATCAAGTTTTATTTATAGGTGCTTTTATAATCAAGTTTTATTTATAGGTGCTTTATAATCAAGGTTCTAGAGCTTAAATATTCAATAATAAATAAAATTCCCCAGACATAGGTAGGCAAAGAGTCTACCAGGAAATGAAATAAGATCCTTCTACAATAAAGTTTCCTGAACAAACGCAAATAATCCAATAAAATTAAGGTCGTCACTAGGAGATAGCCGCGTGTCTCCACTGCAGATTCAGGTAAAGTGCTTTGAAGAATAAGAAATTCTATTCTTGACCGCTTCTTATATTCTCCAAAAAGAGTAAAACATTTCGAACAATGATAAATTACATTTCAGGCCATTGTATAAATGTGACTTTGTTTCTGATAATCTTGGTTTCTATATGTAAAACTTTAAATATTGTGTCTTTATAATGGCATATCTTAGGTAATAATTATATTAAATGAAACTTTATTACTGAAAAGGTAATACAAAAGTAAAAGTTGTGTCTTGATTGTTTACTATTTTACTGATATAATATTAAATTTAGATTTTTTATTATATTCTCTTTGTATAAAAAATTTAAAATTTGGTTAAATTTAAAGGTTTTGTTGTTTTTGTTAATTTATTACATGTTTATTAATGCTTTAGAATTACTTATATTCTTGATAACCTAGAAAAGCGATCATATTTATAAAATGTAGCAGTAATGTACTGATTATTCGTGAGGAAAGTATGTGAACAATCAAAATTAGAAATTACCACCAAAAGGTAAATACAGCGAAGGTTTAAAGTTTAGGAGAGACTTCTTATCAGTGTTGTTTATCTTGTAATCCCTCTCACATGCTGTCTGTAACAATTCGCATACATATTTTTAATATATACAGATCTACATAGTACATACAACTAGTGACAGAAATATATTAATCACTACTAATAAATAGAAAATTACAGCTGCCTCAAGTTATCAGGATGTTGCACTATATCAATGTTAAAGTGCGATTGTTACAAACAGTCAGTGTAACTGTGACATACAAGAGAATAGTCTTAAATAGTGGATGTTACATACCATATGAGACCATTCATATTCTATGTCGATCCTCCACATTTTTCATATAACGATGAATGAAAGAGTAAAAAAGAGAAGGGGAGAAAGAGAGAGAGAAGTGAAGCTTTTGTTCCCTCCTCCATTTCCAGATACAAGTACGAGACTTATACAGCAGCCTACTTTCCTTGTCACATTGTTTCCTTTTTCCATTATTTGAAACTCCTCGTTCATTTGCACTTAAGTAACAAACACACACACGCGCGCGCACACACATCTTTTTCTCTCTAAAAAGCCGTTACCACTGAAGATGATCGCTTCTTAATTGCTCCTGTTCTTATCAGTTCCCTACCCCTATACGCTTACTTAGCACTTAACAGAGTTGCAACAACATATTCAAGTAAACATTTAGTCTTTTCTCAACTCTTACAGGGATTAAGAATTGTGTGCGGTATGCTTGTACCCTGCATAATATTCTCTTCTAAAGTTTACTTTTTCCCTCTTTTTTAATCATAATATTTATACGTGCACTCTTTTGCGCAATGAGGACAGCTAGTTATTGCTCTGTTTCAATGTTTCACAACTTGCCGGGATCTTTGTCACTGGTAATTGGCTTTGTCTACGTAAGCCTTGATTCTACAGCTTGCCAGTCTTTGTACAACCTATCTTGTGCTCTTGGAACTTTTCTTTTTCAGCGTTTCGCCAAGCCCTAATATCTATGTTTTATATTAAAGATGTCCAAGTAAGTATAAATTGTTTCACATTGAATCATTGTTAAACGTTAGGCATAATAATTAAAATAAAATTACAAATATTTGTTTTATATTCATGGCGCTACCTCAATACTGTATTGTAGAGTAATGGATTTTCTAGAGAAAAAGAGCATACATGAGATGAGCTCCTATAGCTTAGAGTTATAAATACTTATGCTGAAATATTTTTTAGTATAATATATTTAATATATCATACTAAAACATTATATTTATAAAATAAAAGTACAAATAAAAACCTTCACTAAGGTGATAATATTTATAATAATAATAATATTTATTTTAATGAAACTGAAATGTTCTATCTACAGTTTATGTAACAATAGAGGACGGTCTCGACAGTTTATTCCTTTGCGTTGTCAGCAGAGATAATTGGCTCTATCTTTTCACTGCCGACATAATCAAGACAGGATTTTCGTTTTTTAATGTAAGAGAGATATTTATTAGACGGAATAGAAATGGAATTATTGCGATAGTAAATATTTTCTATTGCTTAAATACTGTTTGCTGCTGCACATGATTTGTGTTGGTGAATAGTGTCGACTGTGTCTGTGTACCTTTTGTTATAAGACTGAGATTGCAGAATAAATTGTGCAAAAATATTTATAAATGTGAATAAAATCCTTTTATAAATATAATTACAAGTTTAGGTACCGGTTGTTCTTCATCGCATACCTGTCATGTTTGTTTACTACTCTCCTCTCTGCGGCTTTTGCTGATAGTACTTTCTTCGGTGTTGCGGTATCCTGACACCAAATCTCTTGTCTGGATTGAGAATTCCCAAACCGAGCAGACTATCCGCTTCAGAGTCCCAAAATTTATTTGGCCGCTTTCCTTAATGAAGTCCACCGTTTTATCAAAGGTTTTATTGCTACTTTCAGCGTGACAATGTTGTGGCAAACACTAGAACCAGAGTAACTTCGGCAGCTGCCACAGAATTATGATCGTAATTCACATTCAAAGTTTCCTTACTAGATATCACCTAATGTGTAGAAAACCATACAGAGAAATACCTGAAGCCCAACAATCCCAATAAGTGAAGCAAAGTTCCATACAATATGTTAAGTTTATAGGTCATTTCGATCTCAAGATATCGAATTGAGAGACAGACAAATAAAATTTTTCCAAATGTATTTTTTACCAAATTATTTTTAATCCTAGTTTTTGAAATGCGACTATTGTAGAAAGACGAGGGTTATCGTTTGAGAAAGCGACATCGTTATACGGAGCACTCATTACAACATAACGAGATTCCGCTGTCGCTTCTCCGTTTATTTCCAATTAAAGTTTGTTTATTATGATCGGTTCATCCGCCTCTTATTATTCTATTTATTTTTGACATAAACTTAATGATATTTTAAATGTAGAATTATAGAAGGGTATAACCGCGGGACTCTGGCTGTCTTGGAAGGAACAGACAACTAGCTAAGAATCACCATTGGTTCTGTCACCAAAACTTCATGGGTAAATATCGCAGGCAGTAATGTACGGTTCTTCCCGGCTTCCGGCTTTATGAACCAACAAAAACGCAATTAGAATAGTCGACACCACAGATTGCCATGTGGCACTATTTTTTATTCAGGCGAATATACTTGAGGCTATGTAAATTATGTTTCTGTACCGTATGTAACACTCTGCATCTGAACTGTGATTAAAACCACTCACTTGAAGAGAGAAAATAAACTAAAAGAACTATTGCATATTTTGTTTTGAAAAATGTAGAAAATCACTTAGTACTGCAAAAGCAATATTTTTCAATCGGTAAATTTGAGTCCAAATAGCTTTTTAGAATAATATGTGCATAAATAGGCATACTCAGGGATAAAATGGTACTTTTGTACTGAGTGGTTAATATGATAGACCTATACTTGCTTACGAACATTGGCTAGACAGCCAAACATTCCAAGTGTACAGATATTATACACATGATCTATACTCACCTGCCCGTGTGTATCGTGTATGAGTCACTTGCTTGACGCCATTAGCCACATTAAACATTTAGTGGTTTTGGATAAAATTGAATTTATAACATCACAAATCACTAATTTGAACGAATCTTTTTGTAAATTTATGTTAAAACAAAATAATACACAATAAACTAAGTGGAATTTATTTATTATAAGAATTAATGTTTTCATGTTGTTTGATATTATTTTTTTATGTTGAAAATGTAATATTCTTAATTTCACAGAAACTCATTAGCATCCGAGTATCTCTTTGTACGCATTAGTTCAAACAAATATCCTTTGAAATTCTACCTTTAGAGAATATTTTTAATTTATGCATAAAAGCTCACTAATTTGTGTTTGTGTTTGTAAAGCACCAACATGTTTTATAATTGGCACTTGGCTTTGTCGTATAACGTAGTTTCATTAGAGTTACTCTATTTTAAGGTGGTACGTGTATGAGGTCTTATGTTTTAAATACTGATGATGAATATGTTCTTATTCTTCATAGACTTAAAAATGCAATACTAAGCTAAATGTATTTTAGTGAAATAATTTCTCATAATTAGTTGTATTGGAGTTATGTGGAATAAATATGTGGAGTGTGGAAATGGATGAAAGAAGTATCAGCTCCTGAACCTGTCTTTAAGGACTAACCGACGGTAGTTTTAATAGTATGATCTCAGGTCCTTTATTGTGATATCCTGTTGAGATCGTCTCTGTTGTGATCACAATTATGTAACAATGTAGAAGGAAAACCATGTCATTAATGGTTGATATAGAGTGATTTGAACCATGAGATAGTTTAGAACGAAAATGTAAAGACGTGGGAACTATCAAATTCAGACATCTGGAGTACAAAGAAATAAAGTCTAGTCTTTTACTTAAAGATTTATTTCAGTATTGTCTGTTAAAAATACGTTTTAAGTTAGTTGAAACAGATCTTTTCATACTCTTAAATGTTTTTACAAGCAGCTCTGTTGACAGAGATTAAAATAAAAAAATAAATATTTAACTAACTGTGGGTGTCTGCTCTTCATTTGCTTTTTCTTATTTTAAGGCATTTAATTGACCACTTTTGAAGAATAAGGTTTGACCTTAATATTTGTCCTATGATTGTACCAAATGTGACTTTACAGATTTTTAATTTATTGAACAGGACTAACCTATGTGGGACTACTCAGTTTAAACCATAATTCTTCCCTCAATATACCATAGAATTTGTTTTTTAATCTAAAACGCAACAAAGCAATAATGTACTGCCCAAATGCTGCAAAAACTTTTAATTTAGAAAAATGCTAATACTAATTAATGTTAATAATTGGGTGTTTATTGAAATATTATAATAAGTTAATATTACAGTGAAATACGTTTTTCTTCTGAGCTATTTTCGGTATCTCGTAAGAGCAGTGATAACTAATACACTATAATTTACAAATATTTATTTTAGTGAGGCTCCTACTGTACTTTGTTTACTTCCCCCTCCCATCATACTTACTTACATGCCTGTCCTTACTAATAACAACTGACCAGTACCAGAAATAAATCCGAAATAAAACCAGGTCTTTAAAATTGCCTGAAGACCGATACTCTGACCGTACAGAAAATTAGCTGAGCGCTGTACATTTGTTCGTAAGTTATATTAGTTGTAATCGTAATAGAAAATTGGCAAAAATTAGTTAAAAAAACTTTGTATACTATTACAAAATTATCAATTGTATTAATTTTTAACCATTTGCATGGTGATTGACGAAATTATGGTAAACTGCAAAGCATTCATTCACAAATACTATATGCCAATTATTATTACTTGAAAAAATTAACCGCCCATGAATGAAATGAAACGGTTAACATTAAATCCATACATTTTCCAACGTTTGTACCATTATGTGTTTAAAATATGTCCCCATTATTTGTAACATAATAATAAGATACTGATCGAGCACTAAATAATGAGAAAGTATAAAAATATCAAATAAAAATTAACAATCGATAAATAAGTTAATGACACTGTGTGGTGAAATAATTACAGTTAAATTAGAACACACTATTTGTCAGACCTCAAAATTGTCCCATCACGAATACCACTCGTACAGTTAACGTGGTAAAACAGGACATTGTGGCTGACCACGTCATTGGACCAATTACAAGTCTGTATGTAGTTTTTTCCGCGATCAACCGCTACATTAATTAGTATGTTCTCTCTAAAAAATTAGTTTTTCAATTCAAAAAGATTTTCACGTTCTTTCAATATTAGTATTTGCATATACTATAAAAATAATAATGCATTACAAAATAAGGGAAATGTGATTTCCTACTAAACTTCATTTACTTTTATAAAATAGGAACCAATATGAGTTAAACGTTATGAAACATTTATGTGGACTTACAATTTCCACTCTGATAAATTACAAGTATATGCGTGTGCGTATGTGTGTCCGCATGCTAATAGACTTTTGTATGTATTACGTAATGGAATCCTTCATAAAACTAGTAATGGAAGCAAGGGTTCAAATTACAAATTATTCTTTATACTAAGGGATTTTGTTGAAATTAACTCTTTTACAATACGTATTTAGAGCAAAATAGGTACATTGTAAAGCCATATTTAGTTAGCCAAATATTAGTTATATGTCTGTAATAAATTATGCCCCTAGCACTTAAGTAGAAATTGTATATTAAAAGCAGCAATTTGGAATGCATTCCCAGAATTCAATTACCAATAGAGTGCTGCAGACCAAATTATCTCCACTACATCACACTAGCACTACGTACTACTGATAGTTGTTCAAGGACTGTTATTTCAATTACTTATATGATTATAAGTTTTCCTTATTTTAATCAAGATTTATTTTAGATTAAGTGAATAAATGTGAATCAGTATTAATCATATTAAAATGCCAGACACAAAAATTGAACAAATACGGAATCTATCCACACAGAAACCACCACTAGAAAATACATATTTAAAGTTATGTTACATAATTATTTTTGGACTAATTAGGTATATGTTATTGATTTTATGATAATAAATACAGGGTGAATCAGAGCGCCTCCAAAAATACCCCGAATTGGCAATTAGGGACAGTTTAGATTATTTTGGAAACAATTTCAAATGTAATAGTTGGTCGAGCCGTACGTTATTTTAAAGGTCTCACACTGATAATTTTGAAAAGTTTTAATTTATTTCGCCTTTTATTTTTTTTATAACATACCTGTATCTTGGTATTTTAAATTTTTGGGTGTTGTGAGTTTCAAATATCCAAATTTTAACAAATTTTGACTTAGAAATTTGCTTAAAAGTGGCAACTGCAGCACATTTTTATAAAGATTACTTTTTCATAACCTTGAATAAACAATTCATATTTGCAAAGATGTTTAACGAGGTAACGTTAAAAATACCTTTAAAAATTGTTACGGCTTAACCTAAAAAATTAAAATGCAGGTAAGTCATAAAAAGGCTAAGTAAATCATTCTTTTTCAAAATGATCAGTGTGACCTTAAATATAATGAACGGCTCAACCTACTTTTATATTTGAAAATATAACCCCTACTCTCCCAAAGTGCTAATTTTGGGTATTTTTAGAGTTAAAATTATTTAACAAATTCTTTTAATCGAATATGGGGATATTTGTTAAAACGAAGAAGGCAGGTTTCTCAGTTCAGCCGCTTATCACAGCGGATGGGCGATCTGCTTCACCCTGTATTTATCAATATGATATCAAAAACATACTTCTACTCACGTCATAAATAATTATGTAACACAATTTTTAATATAATATTTCTAGAGTGGTAGTTTGTATGTGTGGATTAATACCACATGTGTTTCATTTTTATGTTTTGAATTACAATATAATCAATACTGATTGACGGTTCTTAAGTTAATCTAAAAGAACTCACTTGAAATAATGGAAAATCATAATCATATAAGTAATTTAAATGATAGCCCTTGACCAACTATCGGTAGTATGAAGCGCTAGAGTGATGTAGTAGATATAATTTAGTCTGCAGCACTCTATTGGTAATTGCATTCCGGGAATGCAGTCCAAATTGCTGTCTATTAATATAGTAATTGGCAGCAGCACAATTTATCACGGTTATATGGCTTTGTAACGTACCTGTTTTACTTCAAATACATAAATGTTACTGAGGTCATTTTAACTAATTCCTTTAAAATGGAGAAACACTACAATCACATTATCAATAATTGAAATAATAGCCCTCGACCAATTATCGCGATTGGTAGTATAAAGCGATATTATGATTTTGAGTAGATAATTTTGACTGCAGCTCTCTATTGGTAATTACATTCCATTAATGCAGTCCAAATTACGGTCTTTGAATATAAAATATCTGCCTTTGTAGAAGAAGGAAGGTTTCTCAGCCGGCCTGTACATATCGCGTAGAGGTTGTCTGGCTCACTCTGTATAGAAGATAATCACATTATTCATTTCATATTCTATTTCAAATCGTCACAAGTATATTACTCCTAATAATTAATTAAAAACTGATAAAATCCATTATGTTCATATTGTTACAGTTAATACAATATGGGATAATATGCTACAATTACTGGAACTTTAACACATGCTGTGTGAATAACAAAAATAGTAACACTAAGTTTCGAGATCTGTAGTCTGATCCCTTCCTTAGATAATAATTTTAATTAACGTATTGCGATGTGACACGCCGAAATCAGAATTTATTTATTTATACCAACGTTAAATCGACTACTATATATTCAATACACAATCTTACTTATAACTATGCATGCATAAATATAAATTTTGTGTCAGATTCTCTTAGTCACAACGTAAAATAAATTCGAGTCGGATAAGTAAGTCACTCGAATCAGGAGTGCACAAATTCGTGCAAAGAAATCGTGAAGCCCTCGTATATTTTCGTGAAAAGTCGTGAGTAATATATAATGGAATAAAAAATTACACGATACGCTATACTGAGTGATTCAAAACTCTCGTTAAAAAGTTTTATCATAGTTTCCCATGAACAATGCCACATGCTACAAGCATACAATGGTCTATCTCTTTTTGTTTCCCAATATAGTATTTGTCCACAAATGTTAATTATTTAGGCAAATATATTTTTATAAGTTATAAACGACAATGAAATAAACTTTAGTATACTTCTTATTTTGCCAGAACTCTTAGCAAATATGTTTGGACAATTTTTTAAATAAAGTTTCCCAAGTTAAATTATTTTAATAAAAGAATCTAAAAATATTCAAATTTTACAAAAGTTACATTTCACTAAAACAATTTGAAATCGATAACAAATAACCGATTTATTGCTAGTTTTGTTAGATCATGTCCAACCTCAATTTTATTTACAGAAAGTTAAATAGTTCAAAATGGACATATATAATACCCAACAAATTATTTTCAGTGTGCTCATATATTTGCAATGGAAAATAGATAGACCATTTTCTAGATAGGGGGTGCATTTAGCTCAGTTCCCTTTGGTCCATGAAACAACAAATATCGTAATGAACGTGTATGATAAAAAAACACGTATGAGTAATAAAAATTTAATGTTCTTAAACGGCAATTGTTTTTAATATTCCATTCTCACCGCAGAACAGTTTGGAACCCTCTACAATAGGCTGCAGCCGCAAAGGCAAAAAGATAGAGGTAAAAAACAAGAGTTTACCACAGGACATAAAAATACGGAAAATCAGTTTTACCACAATGAAAACACTAAACAAACAAGGAATGCTTTTGATAAATCCAATCGGGATACACTCTGAATCCATCGAATCAGTTAATGGAGCGAGTATTGCCATTGGTGGACTGAGAGAACAGTTTTTGAAGATTTTATATTTAAAGAGTGTATTAAAAGTGCACAAATAGATGAAAGTTTAAAGTTTATTCACACTTTTACAGGTATTATTACAAAAATATTGCCCTAGGGATGCTGTGGGGACGAGCAGTGCATATCAACTGGAAAACTGTAGGTGAAATAAAATATCCAATACCTAAAAAAATGTGGTGTTATAAAGATAGTGAATGTAAAATAACTGCAATTGGTGGTCTTTTAAATTTGAAGTTATTAATAATGACCATGACATAGAATATTATGAAGAAATTTAAATTACTCGTATATTGCAAACAGAAATAATTTTCTTAAAAATTTTACTTAGACTTAAAGTTGTAACTTACAAGACGAACAAGAATAAAATAAAAAATGAAAACATTTATAAATTGTTTGATAGTAAATTTTTAAGATCACATAAAAAATAACTTCGAAAATATGCGTTTCAAATTTTACTAATACAAGCTTACAAAAAGATGTATATATACCGTATAAGGTTAGAAAATACCATTTTACAAATTTTTTATTTAGTTTTAAGTAATAAATGTGGTGCAATGTAATTTTTTAATTTCTGGGTTGTTTCGGTGACTTGTATCGGCGATGGATGCCTTCGAAGGATAACATGATTACGGGTATAATCGTTATACGTTACAAACAATAATAACGTTACGAGGTTAATTTAAATATAACTCTTCCTATGCTGTCAAATATCATGAGATACAACGTTAGGCGTGTCTAAGTATAGTAATAATAAAAAGAATAATAAACTGATCAATGTGTATGAAAAATTCAATACGGTCTACTTGACAACATAAGTCCGGTCTACAACAGGGGGAAAGGGATATCGAGGAACAGCAGTTCCAGATTATAGGTATGGTGTTATAATGTTTGCGGTAGTTAGATGAAGGTGGCTTGTCTGATAATGTGGTAAACCTGACTCTGTCAGGATGTCGAAGAGATAACACACATTGTCCCGAAACTTAGCGAAGTCTGTGACGTCACACATGGTCTGGTGAACTTGTATCTTGTTGTGATAAAAACATAACATGAACTGTTTTACCTGATTCAAAATTTAGTGAGTAAAGTTGGGTTTCAATGACAGTAACACGTAACATCGTACCGCAACAATTATTCACATTTAGTACAATTTCCATGAACCGTAGTTTAGCCGCTGACTGCACACGTGACAAGTGTTATGTGGTTACTGATATGTGAACACGACATAATTTCCACACTGAGAGGTTGTTATTATTATTTTGAAACGAGCGTTATCGTTAGGCATATCACGGTTATGTATGTTTTTGTTTTGTAGTTTCTAATAAAATCCTTATTACATATTTTTATATCGAAGATTGTTGCAAATGGACTAAAACTCTCTTACTTTTACAGTTTGATGTTTTTCTTAATCTTAATTTCGCCTGTTGAACATGAGGTATTGCGATGTTTGTATTCTTACTCACACTGTAACTGATCTAATTGCGGAATATTAACACAAATTACTCTTTACTCATTGATGAAATCTATTAGAGTAAAATTTCTAAGAAAAAACATTTCATGGTCCTATCAGATATGGCATTAAAATGAAGTGGAAGTGAGTGATGCAAAACTAAATCGAAGTTGCATATGTTTTTTTGAGTTTTTATAATGTGACACTATATCACGTTGTAAAAACGAGCATCTTAAATTAACTTAGAGTAATTTACTGATAGAGTAACAGAAAATCCTGTAGAGAGATATTTGATATATTATATATTCTTTGATATATTATTGATATACCTTCAGTAACTCGATACAGGAAATGTTATCTTAGGTGTGTAGCCAGTTAGCAGCATCGTAATTTGCCGGTTCATACTTCGTCCAGATATTGCTCACACAGTTAATGTTTTGACCTATTTTGACCCCGCTATGGAGAGCCATGTTTTGTCAACAGGTTTAAAACCGAAACTTGCAGTTATATGGGCCTAAGCGTGATATGATGCGCTGAATCACTAGGATAGTTAGAGAATCCTTTGAAATGTGTCAGCCTCACGAGTCGTACGCTTCACTAAGGCTCAGCCAGTAACATAGTTTGGTGACTTTAGCCCAATGTTAAAAGTGGAATCTCAGTTGGCCTGGCGGCAGCTGACTAGCTTTTCCTCTTAAAACAAAACTACAAACTTTATTACAACTGTTGTCAAACCAAACAACCTCAACTTATCAAGAGTGTCTAGCCTCGGGCGCTGTCAAGTAACTGTACTGACTACGAATTATACACTTTGGGTTTCTTAATCGCTGGAGTTCATCCAATACTTTGTCAACACTGTTATTTAGTTATTTTTACGTTCTTGTGTCACAGTTATTTAAGAGCGTAATTCAAAGTATTATGATAACATACGTCATTTCATATTACAAGTTGGATAAATGTTTACTAAAATAGTAGGGTCCAAAACAGTGATGAACAATTATTTTCAATAGCATAGTTTTTAATAATATAAATATTTATAAATAAGAAACCATTTCCGTATAACTTTCTTAATCAAAACTTGCAAATGTGTTGGTGTACTTTTCTTGGAATATCGTGGCCGGGGTTACAATTATTTCCACGTATTTAAACATAAAGCTCTCAACAAGAACAACCATTTAAGGTTTAGGGGAGGATTTAGAGACCATATTCCGATTCATGTAAGGGTTATTGCAGTTAGTAGCAGAGCTTAAAGTAATATTTGGCATCTTTCAAATTATTATACAAATTTTGGAGTTCTGGAGAGTTATAATTGAATCCTTTGTTTTTTAAACAATGTGGTAACAATAAACACTCTAAAATTACTTTAGAAAGGGTTTATGTTAGAGTGTAGTATAACAGACAATAGAAAAGGGAAATTAAATTTTTTTATTATACATAATTTATGGTTTTAGTGTTGAGACGTTGAGATGGAAGTAATACAGCAAAGTGGCAATGACGTCATCTTGTCACCCCTTGTTACACTTTGGTTTTCTGTAGCATCGTTGCGAATATTCACGAACAATCTATAGAGTAATACTTATGATGCTAAGTAAAGTTTTGCTTATTTTATCTGAATACTGATGTTTAATTTAGGCGATTTTCATAGATCAGTAGTTAGAAAACTGAGCAAATAATGGCATGCAATTGATTGTTTTGTTTCGACATAAATTTAACGTCCAAAGAATGGAAAGAAACAGTTTAATTGTAATATATGTTTTTAAAATCATCTTGCAAACCTTTATTTATTTAATATTTATAAGGTTTCAGCATTGGTTAAAAATATGAAAGTATAATATCTAATGATAAGATTTAAACACAGTTTACGAAATACAATATATATATATATATATATATATATATTATTTTTAGTAAATTACTGTACAAATAAAATAAAGTGTTTTTAAAACATTGGCACTATATTTCGGTGAAAACCGTCTTCAGGTGCATAAATTGTATAAAATATAAAAGAGAACAGTACAAAAAAGTAAATAAACAGTGAATAAATAATAATAATAAATACAGATGACATGAACTAAATAATTGTTACATATGTTGATTTTAAATTTTTGGCTAAGTTATCTGATGTTGAGTCCATGTGGAATTTTGCTCTTTAAAACCAATTGGTGTGCTTGTTCTAATGTTCTGAGGTAATTTGCGTTTGAATTTGTATGTACTTGCCGAATAGGTTTGACTGAATATGTATTTTCAAAAGTTTCATTGTGATTTATACCATGAGTCACGACAGTTTTCTTTAAATCTTGGTCTTTATAATCAAATCAGTGTCCTGTCATTCTTGTCCTCAAGGAATTTGTTGTTGAGCCAATATAATCTGCTGGACATTTTTTACATTGAATTTGGTAAATCACATTTTTAGATTCACAAGACAAGTTGCCGATGATAGGACATGCCTTGCGTTTTTTGTTACTAGTGAATTTTGAAGAATTTGGAAACATTTTACAAATCAAACATCTTGGTTTATTACACGGATGTGATCCTTTTTGATTTGGTATTTATTTTTCATTGGTGTTTGTCATTGGTAATTTAGGTTTGACCAATATATCTTTAAGAATAGGAGGTCTTTTAAAGATTACTCTAGGAATTGTTTTAAAAATATCATTAGTTGAACTAGAATTTTGTAAGGTATTAAATGCTATTTTAAGAATATTATTAATTTTGTGAAGCCCTGGATAGTATTGAACTATTAATTTTGGATCACTGTTTTCAATCTATATTAAATATACATATATATATATATATATATATATATATATATATATATATATGTATATTTAATATAGATTAAATGTATATATTGAATATATATGTATATTTAATATGTATGTTAAATATAGATTGTTCGAGTATAATGTACCAAAAGACACGGTAGCTGTAGTTATATGGTATTCAAGTGATTACTACTCTACTACTCGCTAACAAATACAACATTACAGCATAAACTGTGATGCATCAACTATTGGATTTCATGTATAGGTAAATAATAATAAATATTATTTTTGCGTTATCGTTTTTTACTAAATAACATTTATTGATGTTTCTTAAAACATACTGTAACATGCAATCTTGTTTGATTTTACTGAACTTATCAACCAAACAAAATAAGTTAAATCTAAATATCGTATAAGTATTTTATAATATACGTGAAAGTTACTATAAAATTAAGTTACTGAAATTTACTTAACTATCTCCCACGGTTCATATTTGTTTAGGATCATCCTCAATAACTGTATTTCTTCCTTACACATCACTGTATATATTACATCACTTATAGTTTGTGAACCCTGAGGAAAGAATATGAACTGTCAAGTATCAGTATGAAGCTTGTTACCAGAAACTCGACATAGTTCCCAGCTTAGTACAAGGAGTATCTTCGTACACAACAATGAGGTCTCATCACTTACAGGTTGTGAACCCTAAGGAAGGAATGGGAACTGTCAAGTATCAGTATGAAGCTTGTTGCCAGAAACTCAACATAGTTCCCAGCTTAGTACAAGGAGTGTCTTCGTACACAACACTGAAGACACATTACTTACAGGTTGTGAACCCTAAGGAAGGAATGTGAACTGTCATGTATCAGTATGAAGCTTGTTACCAGAAACTCTACATAGTTCCCAGCTTAGTACAAGGAGTGTTTCCGTACACAACACTGAAGACACATTACTTACAGGTTGTGAACCCTAAGGAAGGAATGTGAACTGTCATGTATCAGTATGAAGCTTGTTACCAGAAACTCTACATAGTTCCCAGCTTAGTACAAGGAGTGTTTCCGTACACAACACTGAAGACACATCACTTACAGGTTGTGAACCCTAAGGAAGGAATGTGAACTGTCAAGTATCAGTATGAAGCTTGTTACCAGAAACTCAACATAGTTCCCAGCTTAGTACAAGGAGTGTCTTCGTACACAACACTGAAGACACATCACTTACAGGTTGTGAACCCTAAGGAAGGAATGTGAACTGTCAAGTATCAGTATGAAGCTTGTTACCAGAAACTCAACATAGTTCCCAGCTTAGTACAAGGAGTATCTCCGTACAAAGAGGCAGCCGACGCCTCACGTCTCGTGGGAGTAACTTGAAACTTTGAAGGCTGTGACGTCAGCCAAATGGTGGGATTACGAAATCTCTATAAACACCAGCGCTTTATAAACTGTTCCACTATCACATACTCACATTTCATGTAGTGTAAATAAAATTTTATTTATTAGGTATTCTGATTACTTTTAACGAATTATTGATTTGCATACGTATAGCAACAGCTTAAAATAATTGTACAGTAATCGTTATGTTGAAAATTACAGCACAATTATAATGTTATAGTTTCAAAAGACGTTTTTCATGGTTAAGAGATATAATTTATATCCTAGTGCACAATGTTGGAATTATGTGAGTTGTTCTTGTGAATATTATTAACAATAAAAGAGAGGAAATAAATAATTTTATAAGAAAAATGTCATTTATATGATGAAGTTTAAATATGTAAATTATATTTTTCAATAGTTAAAGTGTAATTAACAACACTGTGTTACTATTTTCATTTAGTCTTGAACCAAGTATCTTGAAGAAATTTCGAGGTAAATATGTAACTATAAGCCTATTGTTACTAACAGAAACACTAGAAATAAATATTGTTGTTTCCAAATTTATTCTAAGTCTCTCAAATAGATTGTAACTACAAACAGTTTTCTTGTTTCTCTCCTTTGAATAGGCCTACATAAGAAACCATTCTGTAACTTTTTATGAGATTATCATGAAAATATTCAATATAGATAATTGGTGAGGGGAAAACATATTTAATGTAAATGTATGAAAATAAAAATCGGTTTGCCTGATATGACCGCTAGAGACTACAACGTCCTTCATACCGTTTTCTCTGTTGCCTTTTTCACATTATGCCCTCCTATTGTTCCGTCAAATTATATGTTGGTTCTTATACCATTCTTTGAGTTTATTAATTCGTTATGACATAACATTCTGTATTGAAGACATACACCATAAATAAAATTATTTATTCCCATGAATGTATGTCTATATTTAAAACTACAATTGACTAGCATTATATTAACAAGTTATAGGACACTTCGATTACAATAACTAAACTAAAAACACCACTAAGAATCAAATTTACGCTGGGTGAACCATTTTTCCCACACCACCCCTTCCACAAAGGTTCCTTCTGGTCCCTTTACTACTCGTTGTTAACAGTACTAGTTGGAGTCGTTTAGTAATTTCCATGAAAGAAGTGAGTTTCATCATAATTGACATAAATATTACGCAACAATATGAATGCAGTCTTATCGAGGTCTGACAGAACCAGATTGATATTTGTGAAGTGGAAGTTGAAACCGATGATTCTCAGAAACAGGGCAGATAAACAAAAAATTATTATTAAAAGGTTTATGATTATAGAACCTTGATAGAACAGTATCTTTATGTATATTAATTAGTAAGCAGTATCGGTTATAAGATCTTATCAGGTTAATCCTTAATACTTGCTACTTGTTTTGTATTTGAAAAAATATATCATAAATATAATATATTTATGCTTAACATAATAAAGGAAAACTAAGTTCAGCACTTTTACTTTTTCCTCCAGTTTACAGTTTGATAATCAGTAAGATTTATGGGCAATCTAGCACAGGTTAGAATCAAATGTAGCGCGAATATTCTTGGTTAATATAATAAATTATAATGCGTAAAATTTTGTGAGGAACGTGTTAAATATTTCCTGGTACACTTTGATTGATTACTCGTTATCGGGTGAGCTTATCTCAGAATTGCAGCCTCCTCAAAGCTGCTCTCTACAGCCAGAAACAGTCTTATGTAATACCAGTGAATTGTTTTAGGTAGAAATCAACTAAAATAATGAATCTTTAAGGATGCGTATGCCTAAGTACATTAAAAAAAATATTTTTTTATTTTAGGCTTTTAAAAATTAAATGACGGACTCCGCCATCTTCATGCAGGCTAATGTTTAAATACCTTACTATGTATTATAACTCAGCTTATTAGTTATTGGAAAATAAACTGTTTTTATTTCAACATAATTAGTATTTTGCCAAAAAAATATACTGAAATCCTCGCTCAAAAAGCACACGATACGTTTCAGTTGACTACAGCATTCAAACTCTTCTTTTAGTTCCTTTGGTTTTAATACGATTTCTTAGAAAGATGCATGTATCATATTATTTTCCCATAGTGCTAAGTACATAAAATTTGATTTTTGGTGGTAATAAATACCAAACGAACTATAAGTGAAAATATGAGTATCACCAAAAATTGTCTGCAAAATCTTTACAAATATTTAGACTAATATTTAAAATGATAATTTCAAAATAAAAACACAAACCTGGGAATATGCGTGTTTTTTTTTAACTTGGTTGTCTTTGCTCCATACATAAATTCATTTTATTCTAAATTGTTCTTTATTTCAAAATAAAAGGAACAAACATGTTTTCTAATTTAGGTTAATAAAATCCCTTAAATTTTTAAGGAATGAAGATTCTAGCATTTTTAATATGACCAATATTCTTAATGAGTCTCTAACTCCACCTCATCATCAGATGTTACCTATATATAGTATATACATAATACCTATACACCTATATATAACATTGCTAGAAATAATCATTTTTCGTTTGCTTATATTAATAGTGGTTAAAATTTAGTCATTAAATTGCTTCAGATATCACAGTTTGACGTAATGAATTAAGGTTTCTGCCCTTAGAATGGGATACCCCCTAATGGAGTACCACATCCGGCTGGCATGATATTGATAAACCTTTTCTTATTGCGCCTTAGTGATAAGTAACCCTCTGGAACTTCTACGTACCATAGCATATTTGCTTAACTCATTCTGAATTTTTGGAGTAACAGAACTGTAAGCTTAGCCTAATCCAAAAACTGTCATTCTATCCACATTTTAGAAAAAGGGGTATACAAAAATACATGTTGTTACAAACGTATTGGGTTGTTTTTAAATAAATGAAACAATTCTATATGGGTTTCAAGAAGTTAAGCCATTATGATCTGTACGATAATTTAGAGTACCCAGCTATGATGTATTTCTAAATGGTTTCACAGAACACAATAATGCTATCAATTCTACTGATGGCCGATTGAGCTCTCCTTGATAGAGCAATAAAAGCAGGATCAGCTTAAACTTCACTATAGGAATTTTACTGAATGAAAACATTATAAGATCGACGATAGTATTGATTATCCACCCTATAAATAGTGCCAAATGTTTCGACAGAACATCAAAACTGTGTTATGAGTACGCATGATGGGTGCCTACAAATTCTTCTACAAACAGTAATAAAACCATTATCCAATATTACAAGTTTGATTGGGTCAGTATATCATGGTAAATATGCTACGTTAACAAGCTCCCGACATCTTCAAATATTCCTTTATGTGTATATAATTACACATGAAAAATGATTACTATAATATAAAATATCATATAACCTTCACATTGCAACATTTTAAATGCTAAAAAAAAAAAACTAGAATACTTAAATGACATCGTATCCACTTCATTGGTTACAGTTTCAAGACTACGTTCCTCTCAAAAACACATTAACAAATAAACTTCAGTTATGATTTTTTTATTGTCAATCACCAAATTTGAATCATAAAGTAAATTGAGTTAAAATTATTGTATGTCTAAACCCTTTGAGTATATGTTTACTGTAAGAGATCTTAGATTGAATTACTCGAGAATATACTCTGGATAGTATTAAGTAACTATTCAGGTAAAAAGGTGAATGACGATGAGTCGGAAAGTCTTCAATGGTCCGCAGTAGTGACATCCTAAAACTAGTATAATTGGAATATGCAAGTACCTGAGATATTGTTTGTTATACTTAACGTAACTGTGGTAAGAACGGATGTTTCAATGTGAATGTTGAGTTAAGCTACAGTTCACCTTCCGCTTACTGTAGTGTCTGGAATTTGATGCAGTCTTAAATTTGGTTTAAATGCATTAAACTCTTTAAATCGCTTTTACATGAGAGACACCTAGACTACAAAATATAGTGTAATCTCATTGAATATGAATTCCGAATTTCTCATCTGGTACTCAATAACATTTTGGATGTTCTAATTATTCTAAACACATTAATACCTTTTGTAAAGCAAGGAATACACAATACTTTTGTACTGAAAGTCCTAGATAGTCTACAGTGGCATAAGATGATTTAAACGTTTCTTATTAGTCGTTGGCTTGAAAATCCATAGAGAATAGCAAGTTACAAAAATACTCGAGTTATGTGAACACAAAATGTCAGGTTATCTGATGTAGGCTGTTAGAACATAATGAAATGTAAACAATACAACTTTTACTTTTACATAATTCCTCTGTAAACTAGTTTTGTTACTTGGCTTATTTATTGACATTATTCCGACATTTAAAACAATATTTTAATAAACCTATACTTATAAAGCAACACAAATACACTCTAAGAATAAGGTGTGCCAATGTATTTGCATGAGCCATCCTAGATGTAAAAATTCGATTGGACATTTGAAAGAATTAAATTATGTACAGATTCTCTGAAAGTTAATACTGATAAAGACATTCGTCCCTTTAAATCTATGCTGGGATACTTTTACAACTTTTCTGATTTTTGTAATTTTATTCAAACTTTAACATAATCTTAAAAGTTTTTAATAGTAGTTTAAGAAATAGTACGTATTATCGTATTATACGTTATTACTATGTTCGAAACATTGTAATATGTATATGAACAATATTTTATTCTATTCTATTCCATCCTTACATTATGAAAATAATTAAATTAGTTACTTGAATGAAAAGGAGATCAATGGTTGGTTATAAACCCAGTGGAAATTAATCCACTTCAATAATTAGTTTTGAAAATGTATCGCTGCGGCGAGATATAAAACCGATCATGTAATCAGAGCTAATCGTTAAATTCAATTCATTAACTGTCAAACACAAAGAGACCTGGCTGCCGCAATAAAGCCAAAAGTAATGTCTCTGGCATCATAATTACTCTAGTCCCTTACGAATTTTGCAATGCCATACTTGTGCATTTATGAACATTGAGTTTTTTGTTTATAAAAATACTCAGGAAAATGTTTGCATCAATTATTTGTATCATAAAATAGCAAAGCAATAGTATTTTAAATTTTAATTATACTACGAATGATATGTTATTAGTGCTCTTGCAAAAGTCATTTACTTTTTAAGTCATTTGTGGAACAATAAACAGTGTACAATCATTTTAAAAGTTTTTTAATTAATGGCTATAATATTTTTCAATGTTATTTAATAGTTCTTGGTTGCATTAAAATACAAATATTTATTTATAAATAAAAACTTTCATTGATAAAGTATATCTTTATTTAACCTACACTAATAATGAAACCAATAAAGTTGTGTATTCGTAAAAATTCCTGTTTACCAAAATAGTATATTGGTTTTAAAATAAAAATATCTGTTTCACAGTCTCAAAATATTTTAATAAATATGGATAAAATTTAATATTATTTTAATACTCATACCATATTTAACGGACGTAACAATCTTAAATATGAAAAAGTAAAGTATGGAGTGATATAAATTTAATTGGATCTGTTTAAACCTCGAGTTAATAAATCGTTTTCTACAGCAGACAGTCAAATTGTACTCCTGCAATATCAGAGCCACTCCACGTTCACCGGCACGACATTGTTTAAGGCTGTTATCAATTTCCTGCAGACGGACACTTCCAGTGTAGCAAATACAGCATATTGAGAGTTAGAATTTCCTGTTCATTAAAAGAGATTTAAATTGATTGGGTAATTAAAACTAACACCGTAACTCGATCACCGTATCTGGTCATGAAGTAACTAGTACTAAAATTAAAAATATGTGTTTAATTCAGAACTACTTATAACCGTATTTTAATTTGTAATAAACGTATTACAGTTTTTATAATATTATCTTAAAATAGTTAGTACCGTAGAAATTGAAATCTTTCAATTTGTACGTTTTTTGGTCATTTTAGAAGACTTCCCCTTTAGGTTACTTTAATGGTTTAATCTATAAGAAATGGAAGGAGTTTAAATTTACATACTTGAGGTCATTGAAATTAACTTTGCAGAAATTATTTTAACTACTTAGAACATCACAGCACTGTATTATCGTAATTTATATCTTAATTTGGTTTACTACTCAGTCTATACTGTATTTTAGATGTTCTTCGGACCCCCTGTCGCGATGAATAATAATAGACATGGAATAAATAAGTAGACGACATTCATGTATAATATTGATGTGTAAAGTTTTATTACTCTATTTGAAATTGTTAAAAAAATATAAAGTCGCCTCCACAAAACCTGACTTGGTTGTCGTCCATTGTGGTATTAATTTTTTAGTGTTATATTTATATACTTAAGTTGGCAGTTTATTAATTATACTTCGCTTTTTCATTGTATCTACACAGAATACTAACAGTTCTCATACAAGGGTTCTTAAACATATAAAAACATCGTATTTCTACAAGCTTTAATATGCTGTAGCTTCTAGTTAAGGTACTTTAAATAATGTTATAAAATAGAAAATATTGGGTGTTCAAAAAGAAATTTTAAATTCAATATGTTGGAATTGGCGCCAATATTGAAATCTGTAATCCTATTTTTAATTTTCTAAAATATGTAGGTGATGTTCCCTATTTTAAATTTGTGTAAATTTAGTCGTTTATGAGATACCTAAAGTGAGTAATCTGTATATCAGCACATCACCCTTTTGATTACAAATTACAAAGTTAATTCAATATATATTTTAACCTCGGAAATTGTTACAAAGAAAACATTTGAGAGAAACTGAGCTGGGGAGAGGGAGTGGACCCTTTGACAGGTGATAAGGGTGGTTTAACCAGGATTACACTGCACGTCACTAACAAGGCCGCTTGTGTGGATCGATGTCTAGACAATTAATTGTTTATGAAATTATTAAACAAGTGAGAACCGTTTCTAGAATAAGAACGAAAGTGATTATACATTACTAAATACCGGCCGTTCAAGGTTAAATATTAAATTTATTTTAAAACCCGTAATTTTTTATGAATAAATTGAATGTATTTCAAGTTGATATAATAGTTATAATAGTAAACTCGTTACATTTATAGTATTTAAAGAACGGCAACATGTGCCACAGAATTTTGTACATAATCAGTGGGAATGCATATATGTTTACGTTCGGACATAAATGTATACTTATTGTTGATTGTTGTCGTAGTGACTTAAAATAAATTTGTATAATAACTTAATTGTTCGGTTTCGCAAATTTTTCCGTGTACTGGAGGTAAACAAGAACAACAAACTCTACCCCTGATATCTCCTCCCTTATTCAACGACCGCTCACCAATGAAGACAAACTGTGCCCAAGAGAGCCATTCTCCTCAAACTAAACTTCCTCAATGACTCAGTAAATATGAACATCATCTCGGCTCTATACCACATACCTGTATCTGTGAATTATTGTTTCAATTCAAAACTTAAAAATCCAACTTTTTAAAGGTAAGTATTTTCTATACAGATCTACAGTACGACAGTAGATGAGAATGTATGCTTGGCAAAAAAAATCATAGAGATTGCGTGCAGAATACAATATTTATTACACTCGTAGCCTGCAAAATTACTATAGAGGGGAGCACGGTAGAAATTCCTAATTATTTTCTCACATTCAAACAACGTTTGTAGAATAGTTAGATTTATTCTAATTCATATGATTTAGATGTTTTATATCGTCTATATCATACATGTATTTATATACTCTGGTTTATATCATTTGTAAAGCGTCAAAGAGACCTATCACTGAAAATGCTGGAAAAACATTAACTATGTCTATATATCCGCCTATCTGTTTGTTTGCCCGGAATGTATTTCAAAAATGAACATATCTATAAATTTTAAAGTTTGCACGAAGCTTCATTTAACTTATATATAAACAGCACTAAATGCAATAGTGAATACATTCTTCTACTCATTTGGATACTCCGCGAGATTTGGCTGAGCGTTAGTAGTCTTTTATCCTATTCGTGTTATTGGTAACAATGATGGCAGGATAATAAATTAAAAAAAAAACGGAGTACAATCATACGTGATTTTAATAAGTGCCGGTTTTATTTATAGATTAAAAAGAAAATGATAGAGTGAAACCCCAATGTTAAGTCATTAACCAGATTTAATATAAGCACACTCTTGTGTTTACATTACTCTCTATAGCACAACTAAACTGGAACTTCTGTTACTATTCTATTCCTTTACTGTGTTAATACACAACTATAAAACTTTCATGAACAAATATGTGAGTCGATATCATGTGGCAAGATACCTCGAGAAATATTTCATCTGTTGACCTTGTATTTCCTATGAAAATTCATTTATACGTAGACAACAATGGTTTTTATAACGGTGCAATATACGCAGGGGATGTAATGATTTCATTTCTGTAAGATTGCATGTTTGTGCATCTATTCGCAGGACATCTCGAGAGTAAATTGAGCTATACATTTGACATCTTTCAAGCATCCTCTTCTAGCCCTGTTACGTCACGTGTGGTGTAGAGTACTCGCTCCTTGTACAATAAACAGAATCAAGAATTTCGGTTTACCTCTCTTGACTGAAGGTGTCTGACAGTTGAATAAAATGTCTCAAGATTTTTACTGCTTCAGAAATGTTTGGACATGGTTTGACCAAGAACTCTTGGATGACTGATGTGGCACCCACCACTCCGCCTAAGTATTTAAGTGTTCCTTTCAGTTTAAACGGTTTAAAAATGTTGAACTGATTAGTTCGAAATAGAAAGCGTGTTAAATTAAAAAATATTGCTATACGTTTTTTTTTAACCTAATATTAATTGTTTCAGATTAAGAGCTGTGTTTGACTCTGGTGGTACAGCAAAAGCTATATTTATAGTTTCTATCATTCATTTATGATTTAAATTGGTAAATAATCTTACTAATCAACTGCCTGATCATGTTTAAGAAAAAGATATTGACGACTTTCTGCGCAAGTTAAGCAGAGATCATATCAGTTGGTAGAATAAGTACTCACCCAGTGCTTCAGTATTGTGTTGTATAGATTTTTCTTGAGATTGGGATTGAATTTCTTGGACTTATTCCAACTAAAGCCCTGAAATTTAACTTTTACTGCTTGTGTTTTGTAAGGCATACCTTTGCCTAACAGTTTATTAGTAGTTCCAAAGTATCTAGATCATAATATATTTATAGCTCACTCAGAATACCCAGTAACGGCTAAAGTGGTCTCGTAAAAATAAATATTTCTCTAGAACTTGTGTAGTAGATGTAACAATAATTTGGTAATATCGCGTACCATGCTGTACTAATTGGCAATCATAGGTAAACAGCTATTTAAAAAATTAAACTCTCTGGGCGGGATAATTTTTCCTTATACATTTTTAGAGGGCAAAACAATGCAATTCACTATTGTTATGCGGAGTGGTTCAATTAGTCACCTGTACCTATGAACTCTACTAGTTACTCTATGTGATAGCTGTAAATCACTTCAGAATCATTCATGTTTCCACCTAAAAACATCATTTCAAGCACAGTTATATTAGAGTATCGCATGCTTTAACACTTTGTTATGAATGACCTGTGAGGAATTAAATTCACGTTTTGATTAATTTGGTGTTGTTATTTTTTTATACAATATTCCGCCAATCCATTGGAATATTTCCTTAAGTTTTGTTCCAGGATTATTCCACGGCACGGTAGTTGGGGGAGGCGCAGCTTGTCTTAGTGTACGCAGTCAAATTTGAAGTAACTAGACTTTAGATAGATGTACAGATGTAGATAATAGTTGTCAGTTGAAACTTTTTCGCTCAGGCTCAGGCGTGACAGCAGTAAACATCTCACTTAAATCCAAGGAGATGTTGTAAAGTGTCCATAGATATAGAAATATTTGTTCCAATTAATATACAGAAAGTAATTTATTTTTGTATTGCAAATAATTTTATAGTTACTGTTATGCATAGTTTCTCCAATCTATACAATCCGTTATTTTTGCTGTAAAATACTTTTTAAATGCGCAGTTAATAACATTTATTATGTTTTATTAGGGGTTTATTAAAAATATTAGTACGAAAGGTATTTTTGCTATTATAACCCTCTGAAATAATTATAACTAATTGACAATACTCATTACTTTCTTAACACTGCAGAAGAATAATTTTACGATCAAGTCCTACGACAACCGTAGACGAGAAGGGTGGCGGAGAACCTCCCCCCACCGAGGTGAATCGTATGCTCCTGGACACGCGATAAACCAAGAGCTGGACAATGAACAAAGCTCGACTAAGTTCCGATAACGATAATACTCGGTCTTATCGCTGGAGTTACCGTCACTATTATGGCGATCTTCCAGTATCTCCAACTGTAGAAAGTCATGTGAACTTCTGTTGATGAAGATTACTATTTCATGAATAGCATAATCTCTAGTTTTAAACAATCCAACTACTAAACGCACTAGATATCATTTACGGAAAAATAACGTCCTGTAGTTCTAAATATTAAAGTTATGACTCAAATCACTTGATCAAATCGCGTGTGGTCGGTCTCAATATAAAACTTATGACTGAAATAACTCGTAAAAACCGCGTCTGGTAGGTCTCAATATAAAAGTGATGACTCAAATCCCTTGGTAAAATCACATAGACTATAAAATTAAAAAAAAAACTCTTTTATTGGACAAAACTTTGTCAATGAAAATTAATATTAATTCTTTTACATTTGTGGCTGACCATTGTGTATAGTAATGGCCCTATGTAACACAGAGGAAAACTGGCTCCTAATTCATACTCGCATTAAATTGTATGTATACGAGTTCGGCATACGCCACTAATTTAATCTGAACTTTAAAATTATAAATAAAATATAGGATCAAAATTATTTAATTTACGTAAAAATATAATATGTACGGTACAATATTTCAGTTCAATTTTAACGAACATAGACTCATCCTTCCGTATGATTCACAATCTAGATAGACGTTGTAATACAACTGTAAAGTGCTCTCCTGGGATTCGTCAATAGGAAACTGTAGGAAACCACAACAGTGCTTACTGAGTGGGGCTTGCAGTTCTGTTGTGGTCGTGCCGCTAGCCCACAATTAATCTCAGCCCACAGGGATCCACGGTACCTTTTGTCAGTCCTTATTACAATAGCTTTATGTAATACCAGGTATCGTTCAAGTCAAATAATTGCGATATTGTATTTCATCTAAACAGTTGTACGGATTCAAGTATCCTGTATTGTTCCAGGAAACGTTTACTGCATATTCGATTATGCAACGTGAGTCAAACCTTGGAAAAGAGCGATTTAATTCCTTATCTAATCTTAGACATTTCACACTTGTTTCTTTATATTTTAAAAAGAAAGTATATGAACATAATGAAATTCTATTAACATACCGTGTATTATTCCATATTTCATATCATCCAATAATGCAAAGGCTATTACATAATAGATCGAATGTAATGTATAAAGATAAGTGAAGAACAATATCTTTGATTATCTGAGTGTTAATGAATAATCTCACTCAATGGGCTGGCAACCTTTTTCTTCTGTGTATCTCTGTCTCACAACACCGTATCTGGAGAAAGAACTGACTTTATAGACTTGATATTGTATATAAAGCTTCATTTCTGTATAGGCAACATCGAATCTTATTATGGTGAATTTCCTTACATGGTATGTAGCTGCTCCTTGGCTCAAACCTTAACTCACAGGGATATTTCGAGGACTAATTGAGCTGTAGACTTAAAATTAAGAACTTATTTTATTTTTTACATGGCAAATATTGAGATTGATACATGTCCCTTGATAATAGGCTGAGCGTTCTAGAAGCGCATAATTTGGGTGCTGGTAAACCTTTTCACTTTTCAACGTATGGCTGCCTGCCCGCATGGTAACTTAAAAATAAAACGAGCTATAGCAACTTTACATGCAACTGCAGTGGAGCCTGTCTGTTACGTAAGAAGTGGTCTAGCGTAAAACTACCTCATCGTGTTTACTAGATACCATTTTTAAACTGCATATTAGGGTGAATTATGTATTATTTTCAAATCACCTTCCACCCTTCGAATCAACCCATCCCGTCATAATGTTCGTACATAAATGTTCACTCCCTCAGCTGACACGACGGTATCTTCGAACAATGGTAAAATCCCAGGCGTTACTTCCTTGCGTAAAATATTGCTCCGTATGTAATAGTATTTTGTTTAAAACGTAGAGGACTTCGACTAACTAAGCGAAATTTAAGTAGTATCAGGAAAATAAAAAGAATTAAACTAATTGATTGGCACCCTAAGACTTCAATCCATCTGATCATATTTGAATGAAATAATAAATTGGTTTTGGGACCAACCAATAAAAACCCGAAAACTTTTCTCAAGACGTAAAATGATAATTATTTAATGTTAGCTGAAACTTCTCTGAAAAACTGAAAATTTTGGAGTTCTGCCCTTTGATGCTAACTGGGATAAAAATTAATATAATTCATGTATTGTTTTATCAGAAGTTCAATTCTTCATTTTTGGAGTTCGTAAAAAATATACGTTTATATTGTAATCATAGTTATACCTTATACATTAATGTTAGTTAAAGTGATGTGGTTATAAATGTACATAGTACGATGATAATATATTAAATACATATAGACAAATCTAACAAATAACAAAAGAGAGAAGTTCTCTATTATTAAGTCTCTGTTCGGGGAAAAATGAAAAGAAAACTCTTTCCTGGTAAATCTCTTAATTGGAACAAAAGAAGAAACATTTTCGTCCTCTTGTTTACTGTACTGAACCTTTTTCCCCTATTAAAGGTTATATCTTCCACAGTTACATCATAGTGTTGTTCGTTTTGTTAATTATTTTTAGGTTTATGTTGTATTTTACCACTTGTGATTTCACCATGTGTTTTATTTAAATTTTTCTATTAGTTAAACTGATCTTTTCAACACATAGATTGACCCATAAACATCCTAATTTATGATTTAAGAATTAAAATATATTAAAATGTTGCATGTGGTAAAATATTGATACTCTGTTATCAATCTATGAATCTTTTTAATTTGCGTACATGATTTTTAATATGTAAATCTTTACACTTAAAATACTTCTGTATATTATTTATAAAAATAAACAAAATTGTAAAATTATTTGGGGAATTAATATTTTTATTTGATATGTTTTAAGTACAAGTACTTTTATTGTTAAATTTGACTGTGATGTATTCCACGCATGTGTTGAATTGTATACATTTTAACTGCTTAAACCCTTCTTGAATAAGACCTGTAGAAGAGAACTGATACTAGTCCTCGAAACTTCGGTTTCTTTTATTTTAACACAAGAATGGCCATAACTTGCAATAGACCATAACGTTTTACGATTATAAAATGTAATTAATACTTAATAATAAATATTCCAAAGTTTTAGTTTTGGGCCCCTTTATTGTTTTATAACACACTGTATTTGAGATTATTTTGTATTATATTGTAGTATAACTTTAGGTATTGCAGTGTGTTATGTCTGAATAAATCTACCGTATTTTTCATCATTACAATAAAGGAAATAACTGACAAAATATTAACGTAGTTTTTGATTATGGACGACGTTTTCTGACAACTCTGAATAGTTTTTATGCTTTTCACATTACCGTAATGGAATAAACTGATACAACAGAGTATTGAAAAACTCGACGTAGCAAAAGTGGATACGCACAGACGGACTTTAAATATGTTACCCTAAAATTAATAGGATTCTTCCTTGGATCAAAGGAAATCAATATTCAAAGTTTCAAGTCTCTAGAAGCTTTCATCAAAAGTTATCATACAGACGGATGTACAACAAGAAGGATTTAGCAAGGCTTGTCGGATCATTAATAACAGTTTTTAAGAGTAGTTGAACTTTACAGTTTACTTTAGTTCCGCATCTGTAGAAGTTTGCCCATTCCAAAATATGTTGCGTACAATTCTTTTATTCTAACATACCTTAGATGATATAAAAAGTTTCATGGAAGTTACCCATTTGGAATTTATATATTTAACCGTAAAGTATTGTAAGTTATACTGCTTACTAATATAATTTATAATTATAATAAACAACGTTGTGAAATAACTTTACGAATTTTTACATTACTATGTAGTGTTATTATTACTTAAGTGATTGTTTATAATTTTGTACGAGATGAAAAATCCCTTTTTCAAGTGCCTATATATCTTCTTATAAAATCACTTGTGTATATGTATTTTATCATTAAAAATAAAGCTAAACAAAGACATATCATGAATTTTAATAATGCGTGAGTAAAAAAACGACTATAAACTTCATTAAAAGGGGAGCCGGGAGGCCCTATCCTCGCAATGTTAAATTATACATATTGAGGTACACTTTTCTCATAAACTATTTAAGCTATAAGGTTGAAATTTTTTTACATACTCTTATATTTGTTGTAATATTATGTGACTAGAATTGCATTGGTGTGTCGTTAGGAAAAAGAATTGGAATTTATTTTCTTAATTAAAAATTTTTAACACGTTTTTTTAAACTTATAATTTAATATTTTTTAAATGTGGAAGAGTTAGTGTAATAATTGTAGTGCTGTATTTTGGCATGGTACTGGAAATACTCAAAAAAATTTCAAACCTCTGTCTTAAATAGTTTCTGAGAAAAGTGTACCTTTGTGTGAAAAAATATAATTTGCGGAAAAAAACGCATTTAAGTAAGTAAACATACCTTAGGCCTAGAACATCCCTACTCCGTACTCTGGATCATCTGCATAGCCTTCCTCCTCTTCAATAAGTTTTCTTTTAGCCCTTCTTTCTGGCCTTGCAGTTTTAATAATGTCCTCAGCTGCTTTTTCAGCTGTACGGAGTCGCGTTTTGTCCATTCCTTTCAGAGCGTCAATCGAACGTTGACAGATTTTTAGCCCTAACTCTTTATATAAAGTTCAACTTTCCGCAATGGCCAGTATTAAAAGATAATACACTGTCAAACACTCCTAGTTGTAATGTATTTAACCTAATGAAGGTACTTTTGGCAATTTTGACCAAACAAACATGGTTAAAACTCTTTCATTAACATTTTGTGTTTGTCCATGAAGGCATTTTGATAGTAGGTCATCACTTGTCAAATCTCTATAAATGCTTTTAATAGCTAGCAAAGACAGGCCCTGGAAGTGGAGTTTTGTGCTTGTAGACAGTATTTAGAGCTTTGGATTTATTATAACCACACCACGATTCGGCTCCCGTCGGATAAAGGCCGTGCTGAGGGTTTTTCATCTGTAGATAACCTATGGAAGTAAGTGGCCCAAATATTTTTTTTTCATTTCTGAGACTCCTTTCTTATCTTACACTGCTCTTCTAATAGCTAATCCATAGTAATTTTGTAGCTTGTCAATTTCTACATCTGTCAGTCTGCCTTTCCCTCCGATTACCTTACCGTCATCAAGCTTCATTCCTTTCATATTCCTTTTTAGTTTTCTTAACCTAGATCCCATTCGCTTCTGGACGAGTCCCAATGCATTCAAGTTTGGCTATTTCAATATTTTCACCATATGGTTAATTTTTTTATTACACACACTGAAAACCTTTACTGTCTCCATCGCCTAAATATTTGGTGTATCTAACTCCTTTACTAACTGAATTTTGAAATATTGTTATTGCCCCTTCCACCTCCATACCACCACTTGACCCTTCATAGTTTTTAGTACAAACATTCTTCTTCTTTGGTTTTTTACTGACATTCTTAGACTCTGTACATATCTGACAATACTTGGACATAATAGCAACATCCAATACCCTACCCGTATCAACAATTTTTTACACTTACAATCCCGTTCAACGATTTGTGTCCCCGCCTTTGCCAAGAACCGTCTATAGCAACTGTAAGATGTGTACAACCTTCATTTTTCTTCTACAGCTTCTGATACAGCTTCTGTCATACTCTTTTCTGCACAATAACTAATACCTGTCCTCAAAACGTCTGCATAAGGTCCATACTTATCTGGGGGAGAAGGCAAATCTAACAACGAACACAAAATACTGCCGGTTGCAGGACCTTTACCAATGGTTCTTAGGGCATAGATGAATTTTAAATTAATGTCATATTTTATTGCTAGGTTTTAAGGCTTCCATTCCTAAACTCATAATGACTTCCACACAAGCTACAGTCTAAAATAGTTTTTTACAGCAAGGCCATGTCTTTCGTTGTCAGAAGTATTCAGCTCGATGCAATTATTATCATTTCAGCTTTTGCAACGAGCAAAAAGTGTTTATGGCATTACTTAGAATATCTAATTCAATAAAATACAGTTTCCATTGCCACTAGTTTCAAACTGTTTGTATTGATCAAAAGTAATCTTGGTACTTTGGGATTATACCGACCACAACCCTGACATGAATCGTTATTCGACCATTTTGCTTTTACTGATTACTAGATTAGCGTAGAACAATATTTCGTCCAATATAAAACAGCAATTGTCTTATCGCAAACCCCTCCCCATCCTCAGACAGAGGTCAAAGTCGAGCGGTCTAGTATATAACGTGATTGCAGAGTCTCGCCGCCCGTTCAGCTGGTGCGTCGCTTTGTTGTAGTTCCGTGTTTTACCTCTACATTTCTCCAAACACAAAAATTCAACAACAACTAACATTACCAAACTAAAACTAAACTCTTTATTGAAAAAAACACTCAAAACTTGTTTTTATTCTTGATCACATTCCGCCACCCAAAATGCGAGTGCCTCCGGCCATCAGCGCGGGCTTCAACAGCACCTTCGGTGCTGCCCGCGCTGATGTCGACGAAAGAAAAAACATCCCTCGAGATAGTACCTATCAGTAAAATATCAAATTCTAGAGGGGCTGATCAGAAATATAAATTGAATTTTAATGGAAAGGCAATTATGTACAGTGCAAATCATGTGATGCCGCGCGGCCTGCCGTAATTGGGATTCTCGAGAAAGATAAGATAACAGCGACAACAATACCGATCACAATACCTGGAAATGCTTGTAAGTTTGTAATTTTGTAATTAAAGAGTTGTTTTTTTCGTTCTATTCATGTTTATTTCTATAAATTTATATTTTTGTGTTCTTCATACTGGTGTGTGTTCGGTATAATCCCAAAGTACCCGTAATCTTTTTTGATGAAGAACTTTTATTAGGCCTACCTTGAGATGAATTCAAAGAAGTTGATTGTTCATTAGCTTCAACTAGGCCTAGGTTGGTTCGGTTAGTTACATTATTAGATATTTTCTGTGTAAATCTGTTCCCATGGAATGTAGAATTTCTTTTTGTAAGAAAACTTTTACACGAGGCATAGCTTCAAAACTAACACAGAAACTCACACTAAATAAACGAATGTAATACTTTTCACCTTCACTGTAAACATCAACATAACCATAAACAACAAGAAGGAAGATTAGTTACAGATGCCACATGCAACAATAAGCAGTATAAACAGCTGCTATCAAGTTAGCCAACTAGTAAAACGAAAATTACAAGCCCAATTCTTTAGAACTGGTACTATAACAAGTGACCAAAAGCAATTAAGCTCCTGAAACGTGTGACCCGTAAATGTAATAAATATGTTATAGTGCTTAATATTTAAGATATTTAAAAAAATTTAATATTCTGAAACAGGACATTTCAAACTATAAAAAACATAAAAATATTAAAATGTCAAAACATTATTTTTTTTGCCTCCCGGCTCCCCTTATCATCTGTTGTCAAATCAAACAAGTAAAAGTTATCAAGACTTGATTGACAAGCCGCTGGCAATGCCGCAACTTGACGATCAACCCGCTTTATAAAGATTTGTGTCGTCAAACGATGCTAATGCTACGTACACAGTTTGAACATAGCATATATTTCCATTGTATTTTAGCGTGTATAAAATTGCTTCAAACCCACTTTGAAAATAACAACAGGCGATGTAACAAGTGACTAGATTTAATTTTGTGTTAATATTACTATGTAGAATTATTTATTTGATCAAAGTTTTGAAACAAAAGTAACTTTTAGTGGTATACTAGAGCTCCCAGTGTAAAAGTACGTACGTTTTATTTTCTTTACACTTTTGAAATCCTTTCTCAAAAATAAAATTTGAACTGATCTACTACTGTTATATATCAATGAAATGGTAAATCTATACGAGTTTTTTGTTATATATTTATGTTTCATTCCCTCAAGTGTGCGGTGTTATGAATTTCAATATGATTTTTGTGGATGTATAATCCAAACAATGGGGATGCTATATATGGTAAGATTTTATAAACTTTGGTCTAAGGGTGTTATTTCAGCTTATGTCAACATAACATTAATCTAAAACAGAAATATCTTATTCCACACATATTTTACATTTGTTCAGATAGCATACAACATTGAAATAACTCTAAGTGATAAAAAGAAATAAATTAATAATTTTATTATGTTTTGTGCATAAATTAGACACAGCAAAAACCATAGATACTGCAATCCTCTCAAAATAATATTAAAGCACAACAATATTTACATTAATACAATATAAACAGAGAAATGTAAAGTGCTGCAAAAACGATTTTTTTGCACGTAAATAATTAAATTGTATGTTGACATTGTCCTTTGTTAAAATTAACTGACATGAAATACATGTTTGGAAAATAAACAGCGACTTTTTGTTATTGTCTTTTACATGAAAACTGTGATGCTCTAGGAGACAATGTCAGTCCTATGTTAAAATTAACTGACATGAAATACATGTTTGGAAAATAAACAATGATTTTCTGTTATTGTCTTTTACATGAAAACTGTGATGCTCTAGGAGATCATGTATAAAATAATAAACAAGACTATGCATCTTCTTGAAATATTTTATACTGTTTATTTATTACATTAAATTTAAAGGATAGTAGAAATTTGGAAATTACCATCATTATGTGTTACAAAATTTATAACCCTACGTTTCGAGGATTGAATCCATCCTCTTCCTAAGACTGAAATATTAGTACGGCGATGGACGGCAACTCAAAAAATTTCATCAAACCTGACTGGTGCACCAAAAAGTCCAGAGAAAATATACCCAAGCGATGTCACTGCACTGAAATAAAGAGCGCAAATAACACATCGCGCACACGCAAGTGAAAATGAAACACTGACGAGAAAATCTGTCTGTATTGCATTTAGTAAGGCGGCGCGTAATCTGAGACAATAACAAAAAGGTGATAGTCTTGAGAAGAGTGGTAAATTTAGCCGCTTTCGGTCTTATATTGATGTCCTAGAACTTACTAACATAGTGGTACGAATTTTATTTGTAGATGTTAGTTTGATTGCTAAAATGTTTTTAGCTTTCAAATAAATTTTTATGCATTATTTGCAGTCACACATGACATATTATTTATCCTTTTCTATCTAATACATTCACATTTATATTCATTAAGTTGGATTGCATTGCTATTATTAACTAATATAATTATACTCAACAAGTAATAAATGGGACACGTATTATAAAATATCATATAAAAGTGCTCAGTTAGTTTACACGATTTAATTATTTTATTAATGTCTTGTTGTGGCATTGTTTATCTATAAAACTGATGTAAAAAAAGTTCAATAACGCTCAGCTAAATCCGATAATGTGATATTCAACGTCTTCGAGTCCAATGTTGCCTATATTGTGCGAAGCTTTATGCATCTCTTCCAGTCTATAGGTCAGTTCGTTTTTGAGATATTGTGCTGAAAGAAGATATATAGAACTACGCTTTGCTAACGCTCAGTCAGTAAATGAGTTCGATATCTAGAACTATCGGGAATAACACTGTAAAAAGAAGTCACCTAATATTTGTAAAACGATATCACCAGTTTCTCGATGTCGGTCAGTAAACAAGCTATAAAGGGAGTTCTAATGGCAGGTTAATGGCTATCCAGGGAGACTTTTAAGAATGAGTTGTTGTAGGCTCCAACCTTTTAAACACTTATCAACAACTAGGTTGATGTGAAAAGCACATTTTTTATAAATTATTTCATGTGTATACTTCAAAGCTAAATAAACTTCCTACAGTAAAAAATTTACATTTTTAGCGGTTTTACACATAACCACATAACAAATATCAAGTTATAATTTCCTAAAACGTGGCCATAGGGCCGTTTGATATAAGAAACTAGGAGTAAATGAAAAAATTGCATGAGGGTTTCATGCATTTTTGAGAAAGTTCAATATACTAATTTCGTCAGGTTGGGTCGGTGGCGGCGCGGCGGCTGTAATGGCTGCACACTATGTACTCTAATGTACAGTAATTTTTTAATTCACCTCTTTCATGTGATCTTTACATAATCTTTATTTCATCGACAAATCCAGCTTGCTTCGTAGATGTCCCTAAATGTATGTAACAGTTTAAATTAAAGAGTAAAGTCTTATTCAAAACGATCTTTTACAAGTGTTAAAAGTTTGTATTACTTATTTTATAAAAATTATCTAAAAACAGTTTTGCAATCAATTTACTTCTAAAATTTTAATAACTGTTAATTAATGAACGAAGGTGGCTAATAAAATAAACGGTTTATTTGTTTACTGTTACGTGAGTACAACAATATTTTGTTGCAATATGTACTACGAATACCTTTTTAAATAACATTCATAGGTACAAAGTTTTACAGTAAATCTAAATGTTAAATTTTTTACTGTAAGGTGAGTATAGTAGCAGTATGGGAATACTGTTTAGTATCGAAAGAAAGTTTAATAACATTCTTTGTTTATCTCGTAAATGTTTTCGGCTGCAAGGTCTGTGTTGGTTATTCATACAATTCATTGCATTATTTACAAGTGAGTAAGTTTGACTTATGTGGGCCTCTGAGAGTATTAACAGTGTATACCCGCAAGAAGTTGATCAGTAAATCAAGTTTAAGCGAAACACTGGACCCTTAATGGCGACATATATCACACTTCGCTAAAACACACCCTGCATTATTTAACACTTAATGTGGAGCACTACTATGCTGTAGTACAGGAGAAGTAATTGCTACATCGAGAACATAGCTAATAATCTTCAAGAACAAATACGTTGCATTATATGTATTAATTACTATATGAATAAGAAACAAATGCAGTTATACAATTGAGTGGTTATAATATAATGTAAATGAAAATAAATAGAATATATTTGTATATAAATTATATTTCTGTTATTGTGATTTAAAATAATAGAAAGAATTGACATATTTGGGTTGGTATTTATGTAACTCGCCATTCATTTAACATTTTGTAACAGTTCAATCCACACTAAAAAATTAGATTAAAATTAAAATTTGCTTACTTATATCTCTCATCCTTGAGTACATAAGCAATTTAAAATCTTTTAAAACATAAATAGTCATATTACTGTAAAGAAGATTAACTGGAAGGTTTGTAACTATATATTAATGTAAAACTGAACAAACGAGATCTTGTGACATGACAAAGAGGTCGATCTTCAAATACACTATTTGTGGAAAGAGACGGGTAGCAAAGGGATTAAATAAAATATATTTTTGTCATAGTGGCTATTAAACCTTGATACTTTCAAAAACTCATAAAATACATAAGTAGTTTTTATAAAATACTCTGGTAACGAATTAAGAGACTTAACTTCGCATTTTAGGCAGAATCCTTTTTATCTCTATATGCCTGACGTTGATATCAGTTTTATTTCCGTGCCTGATGTTCGATTAAAATTTTGTGCAGGGTATAATGAAATACAATATTATAGTTTCGTAAAACTACCTTCCGAATTCGATCCGCACAAAAATTTAAAATATGACGATTAATATTTTTGTTTAAAATAACTTTCCGTACAGACTGAACAAAAGTACTTGAAGCTGGTAATTATATCAGTCTGTTAAAACAGGATCTGTTGTCCGTACATTTTACCTCGTTGATAATGACTCACAACAGGAGCGAACCAAGGGCATAACGAGAGTGGCAGGAATTGCTGTGTTAAATTGTGCGGTCAGCAACAAAGTTGGTCAGTTACCCATGATATATGCCCGGCTCAGTCGTTATAGTCCAGTTGTATCGGCATCACACAACAGCGCTTCTAGTCGAACTTTACATTAATTTAATTAAGGTGTGAACTATGACGTAATCTAGTGAGGTGTATGTAAACTATTGTACCATCTCATCGTACGTAATTTTCACTTATAGATTCTTGTCTTTAGTTGTTCTTCTACTAAAAGGTTTATTGGGCCATAGATTTGTTGGAAATATTGAACACGAAACTGTATATGATGTATCTAAGCGAACTCTCTCACATCCCCACACTGGTCTACTTAGCGTTTCGTGTTTTACTGTGTTGGTTTATTGAGAACTCTGGTCCCTACAGGATTACGGACCCTCACGAACCGAGGAATCTCGCACTCGCAATAATTGCACTATTAATTATCTCCCGTCAATAATCGTAATGTGTTATTAATTAGTTTTTAATTATTTTTAATTTAAGTTAATTTTACCAAAAATGAAAAACATCAAATAAAATAAAAATGTAATCAAAATACGACGATACTCTAATGAAATATGAATTTAAAAAATTAATCTAACCTGTATTAAAATCATCATTTAATTACATTAATATGTCACACATACTTTTAGAATAATTTCTTAATATATTATGATGATGATATGTCTTAAAAAATTATTTAAACGCCTTGAAATAATAACATTGGTCTTTGTACACCAATATACCATTTGGTTGCAAGATACTGTGTAGTATTTTGAAGTCAAAGATCCTCTAGCCAGAGTTATATACTCTGTGGTATATATACATAATTAGCCGGGTAAGTTTCCAGCATAATTATTTTGCGAAGCTGTAATCAAATTACGTAGCTCAAGATCATCGTATTTTTATAGATATAAATAATGATCGATTAGTGATTTTACTAAATGAGCTTTATTCGTGGCTTCAACACCAAACATTAAATTACAATTGTAATGTCCGTGTTTAGGTTTTCCAAAAGCGGATCTGCTTGTAAAATTTTTCATGTTTGAAGACTGGATACCTTAAGTATCCACTGAAGGTCACATTTGAACAGTAAACGATGTTTTTGGCATAACTAATATTATAGTTCCTTTCACAGAAATTAAATTCTGAATACGTTTAATTAATACTGACTGTAGTTAATAAGTGCAATCATAATCGGTTTTTATATTTTGGCTACACAATTCAGATACATTAAGCGATTTAGGAGTGTTTACCAATGGAACACGTGTTAGTCAACACGATTATACCGCGTACTGTGTACTTGTGTAGAGACAACTTTGTCCCAACACACCCGTCAGCTGTCCGAGCTGTCACTTTGAGGACAATCTAATGAGCTTTATCCACTACGTAGGTCGGCGAGTTATCTGTGGACGGAAATTGCCTTACAAGTTTATTAGACTTGAAATCACTGCTGGTTCCCCAAAGATATCATCTGCCCCTTCAATCCATTCATAATTTACAATAAATACATTATTAATGGGAATATTTTATACTGCAATACTGATTCTCTCTGAATAAATAACATCAAACCGTAAACGTTAACATGTTGTCTTTAATCAATTTAGCTTTTACATCTAATTACTTTAATTCATTAGAATTTCTGTTACTTCTATGTATTGCACTTCTTACAATATCCGTACGTTATTAGTATGTAAGTTTAAAAGTTCAATATTTATTTTAAATATTGTAAATCTTTCCCTCTCTCAAGATATAAATTCTTAAAAGTTCATAAATTTGTATGTTGGGTAAGTTAAATAGTTTTACAACATTTCGATGATTAAACTGAACTAAACAATACATTAACAAATTTAATGAATTATTGTACTCATCGCAACTTGTTATTATTTAATTCTGTTACAACTTAAAAATATGAGTTACGAGTAACTACATGAAGGTACTATATTTTAGGAAGGCAGTGTCCATGTAGGTACATGCCGGTAATTTTAGTTAAACAAACTTGTACAAAACTTTATCATTCTGTCACTGTAGAAGATGAAAAAACAAAATATAGTTCTTCTGGCGGCTGCAACCTTATTTCAGTCCCTGTAGGTGGACTACCTTAATTAAATGATACATGTATTCAAAATCTCATAATTGTTGGCCATTGGAAGTTTAAAAAATAAAATATACTTCTTATAGGGGTTGCATCCCGTTTAAACCCCCAATGCTTGGTTAATATTCATGACATGGCATTTGTGTTTCTATTTACGTCATAAGGCACGTGTGTGAATTTCACCTTCCTGAGACATTGGGAAGTTGGAGAATTAGTGTTGTTTAGGTAGTATTTAAATCATACACGACGAATTGTGAATGAATGACGTCACTAACCATATTAAACTGAGAATCAATGTACCATTATTGTCATATGTAGTATGCCCATAAATCAGTGACAAATATTCTAACCTACCTGTGCTGGCCACGTGGTGCACTCAGGCTCTTCAAAGTAATAAACTCCTGACATTTTGTTGACCGCCTGCAAACCAACAAGGACCACAAACTTTGGTGGTTTAATTACAACTTTACTGAGGTAAAACAAATTACTTTCTCGTTCATATAAAGTGCCTCTCTAAAAGGGACATTAAATCCTCCGTAGAAGATAAAATAAAACTATTTTATTATAACATCTGAGCTAAAGGTGATAATATTTAGAATCAATTGGATAAAAATTGATATAGTAGAGCATGTAATTAGTTTTGTGAGAACATAAATTTAATTTGAACATTTTAGTTTGTTTAAACTCAAGTTTGTTATTGAACCATTTTTAAATAAAATTAGGACTATCGATTAGTTAGCAGATTTTCTTGTGATGACATTTTTAATTTTATGAATGTTATTGACTATTCATAACCTCAAGACGCTGGATCGATAGTATTTTTGGACGGCGTTATCAGTTATTTTCAGACTTACAATGGTACTTTCAGGTACTCCATGTCACACAGCGATTATGGTTGCCAAGTGTCAGTATGAAAGGCGTCATTACATTAATCTTTAATAGACATTCATAGACTGAAAACTGTCTGATATTGCCCATACATATGCTTATCTTCAATTCAACAAGGATAAAGTATGGAATATGGACGAAGAGAATTGCATGCTTAATTGGATTAGAAGTCCGACACAGTGCGGTGGGCGTTAGTTTCCCTGGCATATATCAATGAGTCGCGTTACAGAAGATAAAAATTCAACTTTAAAGTTATTCTCAGAATATTTCTGTTAATCATCTAAATGTATTTTTTTAAATAATTCCGCGGTTCTTAAGTGTTTTGGATATTATTGGTCTGTGTCCATTGAAGAAAATCTGTTCTCGATAAGCTTGTTGGAGTTTATATTGGACCCTAGAAGGGCTGAGTGGATATCGACCGTAAAAGAGTTATATTTGATAGCAGGGAAACAAATACTGCTGCAAAGAAATGTTTCATTTTCCAAATCCAGCTTCATTACGAGATCTTTTAAAGTTAATTTCAATATGTCTACAGAGAACAACACAGATGAGATCAGATTTGATGTTACGTTATTTTATTACGGCCTAAACATCGAAAGTCATATATGTAAGCAAAAATACATGTTCTGTTGCATATGTTTAGAAAAAAATAGAAATAAAATATTAGTAACGTTCTTGAACCTTTAAACATGGTCACTATTTAAACTGAAATGTTTTTAATATATTAGAATACAACCCTTAATTGTTTTAATCGAATGAATTGAAATGATGAATTTGTGGCGTAACTCGAAGGAGGGAGGAAAATTGTGATTAAACTCCACAGAAATGGTCGACCGAGAATTTCTCCCTCAGCTTTGTCTTCCATAGAACTAATTGGCAATTTAATAGAGGTTGCATTTTCTCCATTGCTACATCACATCCGATATTTCAACCTACCAGTCAGAATCCAAACGACCCATAAGTAATTCTGTCATAGTGTAATCAGCAATACTATTTTCACCTCCAGGTATTAGTAATAGGTAATATTGAGTGATAAGGTTTTCGTGGTGTTTAATTGATCAGTGTAAACCTGATCTGAAACTATCCAACAATTTTTTAAACTGAACTGACAGGATATATAGTCGCTGTTTGACACTCCATAGTAAATCAGTTTTAACACAAGAGCTTAACTGTGAAATATTAGTGACTAGTTCACTAAACGTGTATTACACCAGTTTGTACAATTAACCCCTGTAAAAGTGGGAGGCTTTAAAAAATCACAAAATCAAAATCATTGAACTTTATAACTAAACATTCTTCTTTTTCCATATCATTTTCTATATTTATATATCTTTGTACTTTTAACTCCTATAATAAGTTTCATTTATACTTAAAACAATAAAAATGTTTAACGTGTAAACACCTCACCTCATAAATTCGGATGGAATAATTTTAAATTAAGGAAGATTTTCATTAAATTAATGTAAACAAAATTACGTAAATTATTACCGTAAATCATACGGCAATTAATACCCATTAATATCCCATTTATACGGGTTTTCGTTTTAAATATTCCATTAAAACTGTTGATTATTTATTATTATTAATGTAATTCTAATTTAGTCAATTTAGGTTACTTGAACGCATAGGCGTACAGCTTTTGAAAAGTATGAATAAATACAATACAAATACACGTATTACTTGATTGTATTAATAAGATCTTTTTATAAATTTCAATTATTCAAGGAAACTGTAACCGACAATATAATATTGAGTAAGTGTTGTCTTGTCACTAAATTGGGGGTAGTTCTCTATTTGCCTGAAACATGTAAAATATCTGTATTTTACTACATATATCTTTATTTGCGTAATATGTCTAAATCGAGAGGATTTACAAATGTAAAAAAGAATAAAACATTAAAAATATATAAATCTCCAAATTAACATGGTAACAGCAAAACTAAGCCGTCTTACCTTACAGAGAGATAATGGCCGTTTAGTATATAAATTTATTCCATATTAAACTGTGCATCTGTTTCGTAAAAACCGGTTTTTCTCACTCTCAAGTAATGATAAAGGTGTCTCTAGTAGGTTAATAAAGTGCGGAAGAGAAATATACTGTTATTTCTTAAATATGACAAAATAATAAAAATCAGACAGCCCTATGTAATCTTGGCCCTAATCTTTACGTAGTAGAGAGGTAATTAGATACAAGTATGATAATTTTTTAGGTAACCTAAAGGTAAGTATAAAATAAGTTTTTATATCAAACTTGAAGATTATCAGATAACCGTCAGCATAAAACAAAAAAAAGCAAAAATACTTATAATTAAAAATGCAATACAGTACTTGTAGTTGAGAACTTATTGCAGTATGTTATTGAGTTCTCTGCACGACTAAACTAATTTCAAGACCACAGTGTAGAGTGTAATGTTACAAACAGCTGTTCTAGTAGAGCCAGGACAGTAGTAACTGTAGCTGACGTGTTATCAACTCTTTTGCGAACTACAACAAAGTTTGGATATAAAAACTTTGACGCTGTTATTAAGTCAACACGCTAAACCTTTTTTAAACTTTGTTTATGGAAACACTCCTGGACTTGCAAGGCTATAACATTTGGAATCTACAAGTTTAAAATACTTTACGAAACTTTTGAGTCGACGTCATACGCCAAGAGAAAACATTACTGTAACATTCGTGTGTTAGACGTTTAATGGTAATTAGTTTCTGAATTAGTTTATATCTTACAATGAGAGACAATTTCGTTTTTTCTTTGGTGATTGTGGCATGGAAAGTGGTTTCGTGTTGTGAATACACAAATATTAGTCTACGTATAAAGTATTTGGTCTGTAAATCACTGATTCGTGATCGAGTTGGCAGCATTGCCAAATTCCCACGTAACATACGAAGTTGGGTTTGTAGATAACCTAGCATTAAACTATAACATTGTATTCATCCAGAAAGGGATTGTATTATGAGGTGCCCACTGTGGGACCCAAAAGCTGAAAAATTATTATTACATAAATGAGTATATGAGATTTTTTAAGCTTAAAATTTAAGAAATAATAAAAATTGTTTAGTGAAAAGTTCTTTCTTCTTGCAATAGTGACATACAGCTGAAGAGCATTAAAACGATAAGTAAGTTTCCAAAATATTATAAAAGCTCGCCTCAATTAAAAAAATCTTTAATTGATAAATTATAACATGAAATAATATTAGTAAATGTATTCCAATAGGAATTAAATTGTATTGTATGCTCATTGATCATTTCGCAATGTAAGTTATCATTTGTAGCCATAATGTTATATTCGTGAATCGAGAAAGATCAATATTGGTGTTAATACGAATGAACTAAAACAGACTTTACTATTATTTGTATAGAGAATAATAAAAAAAAAATCTGTTAAGATATAAGGAAGCCATATGTTTCTGAATAAAATGCAATGGAGCTTAAATCATTGAATCGACAAAATAATAAATAAGTTTTAAATGTAGCCATAATGTTATATTCGTGAATCGAGAAAGACCAATATTGGTGTAAATATGAATGAACTAAAACAGACTTTACTATTATTTGTATAGAGAATAATAAAAAAATCTGTTAAGATATAAGGAAGCCATATGTTTCTGAATAAAATGCAATGGAGCTTAAATCATTGAATCGACAAAATAATAAATACGTTTTATATACTCAGGTCAGTTGTTTGTAAAATAAAGATTAAGGGAAAATATGGTACTTTCACTTTTTTCTATTAAGTAATTTTTCTTTTCGTAGATGATTGTGTTAGTTTTTTTGGTCAGAAATTGATTGTATAAAAATATACGTTTAAATGAAAAGGTATAAAAACCCGTTCCCTGCAGTCAATCTAAATGTAACCAAAGTCGGAGTAAAGCTGTTTCTCTGTGTCGAGCAACGTTTAGCCCCAGGCAGGTCAGGACATGTCCACTATTCAACACGATAAGCTGTTCTTGCAGATAATTGACAACAGTACAGACGAACACGATACAATCGGTATTTTTACTGTATTTCATATCACTTTTATGAGTGAAACAATGAATTTGTAGATTTAATACTTAGGTTTATACAGAGTGAGACAAAAGTTTGGAATTGTCCTCATACATTTTAGCTACTTTAAACAAATATCTAAATCATCATCAATTGAAATGATACAAAAATTACTTTAGCAACTTCGAATCTTTTTAAAAATGGAGGTATTTGGGGGATACTCCAATATTTCTTGTGATACCATCAAGTGCCACTCATTTTAACTAACGTTGTAAAAGAATGTAAATAGTAACAGTTTGGTAATTCAATATCTCATTCCTTTTTCGAAACTTATCACTTGATCAAATAACTGGCCTTATCAGTCCCAGTCCCAGTCATTCAGTATCGTGCTGTCCTATAAACATCAGGTAATCTCATATCATTTTAAGTTGGTAGGTTCAAATACCGTATTTGTAAAAAAGCAAACATGAGACAGGTCGTAAATGCTGGAGTGGTCCTTGGCGGTCGCAATACTCGCTCGCTAGTATCCTTCGTTCAGGATACAGAGACTTGTCAGTTGAGAGGCTGTTCTGTAGTCTGCACTGACCTTGATTGTGTTATCCTTGACTAGCATCCTCGGAATGTGATTACAGATTGCACTGCAACCCTTTTGGTTCAACTTTGTTTTCTTCTCTGTTGGCTTTCGAGGCAAACCTTTCTTTAGTTTAAAACGTAGTGTATTATACACTTGCTCATTTAAATTTTACAATTTTACAGATGAATTTGCTTTCATTTTTATACTCTGTACTAGATGGGACGAGGGCAATCCCTGAAATTATTCTCGAGTATATGCTATCAGTCGATATCTTACTGTTGATATTACCAAATATTCTGTTTGTACAAAAGAAGTAAATAAAACTCTAATTAGTGATCTTATGCATTAGTAAACATATTGTAATAAGTATTAAATCAGAAGTGTCTCAGTGACACATTCATGAACACATAATGTAGAGGATGTAATGTGCTGCTGCGGATCACTGCTAGTGTTGAGATGAACTTACGAGTATGATAAAGTAAGATCGTTTGAAGGCAGTGGCAAAGTTAGCTCGTTAACTGGCTTACCCGCTTGAACACTCTTATATAGTTTTGTTCATAGAACTCGGCTTGAATACATCTGCGCCTTTTGTTGCTGACGTAACACAGTGATATTGTAGCTAGAACTATTAGCTTAGTTGTGGTTCATGTGTACAATACTAACCTGCAGTAACGTTATGTTAGGTACATGTATAATATTTTATAGATTATCATATAATTATTTTACGACACATACTTTTCTCTTGATTAAATAATAACTCTTCAATTAAACGTTCATTACGATTTAATTATGACTTGTTCCACGTATATGGGTGGTTTTACAGGATTGTCGGTATAGAGCACATGTATTTAAATTCTTCATTCAGTTATCAATACATAAACATTAACAAACTATATTTGTATAACTTATGAAGATACATAATTAATTGTAAATTTGCAAGACTATGATTCTTTCCTAAAATAGTGCTATAAAAATAATTGTTCTAAATAGGTTGCTATTAGGTACACTTGAAATGAGTCTATTGCACTTTATCGAAATAAATATAAATAAGATCATGCTCGTAAACAGCATGAGAATAGAGCTGAAGACGATGGAGTCGTTTTAATAAAAGCTGCTGTAACCGAAGATACATTGTGAGCTCTTTTTATAGCAAAAATGTAGAGTCCACCGTAGAGTTGAAACCAATCTTTTAAAACAATCGTGTGGGTTGAGTTATGGTAGGTAGAGCAAAGTCAGGATAGTTTTAATGCATTAAAAATAGAAGAGCTCCAGCCGCACTACTATTAATACATAGATTTTAATCAAAATGAGTATGTATTTAATATAGAGTAATATTAACCGAGAATATTTTTCAGTGTGTATTCATCCTAGTGGGGAAGCCTCTGGTCCAAACATATTTCATAGAATAAATCTATCCTTGACCTTCTATTAATCCATACATTTTATCAAAAAGTATGGAATATTTTACCTCAGTTTTTTACTGAGGTCACTATGATCCCAGGTTGTTGATCTCGAGAGATACCAACGTTCAACTTACTGTGAACGTTGAATATGTTTTGGCATAAATATTCTTTGGAACATACATTAATGGAAAGTAGTTATGTGTTAGTACTAAATCCCTTACATTGGCATGGCGTTTAAATATTCAATATCAGTGATCCTATGTTTCGCTTGAGTTCACTAGACCGCAGCCACTGCTCAAGTACGAGTATCCCCGCAATGTCCTGGAGCTTGTAGTTGTCAACTGGTGATCAGTGTCGGCTCTAAGCGGATTGACAAAGTGATCCTATGTTTCGCTTGAGTTCACTAGACCGCAGCCACTGCTCAAGTACGAGTATACCCGCAATTTCCTGGAGCTTGTAGTTGTCAACTGGTGAACAGTGTCGGCTCTAAGCGGATTAAAAAAGTGATTCTATGTTTCGCTTGAGTTCACTAGTCAGCAGCTATCCACTCACTTGGCTCTAAGGCCCCAATCCTTAATGGAACCAAGTGTTTTTCTTTGCTTTCCATAGAAACTATATGTTTTTATATGACGAACCCATAACAGCTATAGAATGTTAAATATTATAGTACTAAATGAATGGGTATAATACATTCTTTCGACTTAAAAGATTTTATCACCAAATACGTGTAATGAATAACAGTTGTTAGACGGTTGTATTCACATTGTTTAAACGATATACATTAAATAATTTAACTGTAAAACTAAGATGTATAAATGTGCTTTGTAATAAATCACTGTTATTTAGATAAAACTAGGAATTACCACTGGGGAGGAGTTTTGCACGTGTAAGATTGTTTATGGTTCAAGTGAATAGTACTGCCAACGCAAACGTTCACGATTACAGGAAATATTGAAGTAAGAAATACTGTTATGATCAAGCTAACTTTATGCCTAATAATGACAACAAATTGAAAGTGAAGATTTAATTTTTAATGTACAGTTGTGCTGACATAACACGTAATTTACAGAGTAAAGTAGAGTACAGAAAAACACTCGTTCATTATTATAATATTATGAATGCGAAAGTTTGTTAGGGTTTTACGAGTAAAATATTCAAACAAAACCGTACTTAATTTTGGGGAGACCTTTTTAGGGACCACTAATTTATTATAGACCTGTTCTTATTTCAAACTTCCTTTAGAGCCATGCCTCATTGTCTTTAAAATATGTTACAGCAAACGAATGTTACTAATCAAAGAACCTGTGAAGTGTTCTGTATAAAATGTACAACAGTGCACTGTGACAACAAAACTATATGTTTAATTACACTAACCACAAATTTTTATTTGTTCAAATTGTTAGTATGAAAGCTTAGTTTTTCTGCAACGACTGTTGAGTAAGAAAATATAAAAACGAAGAATTTTAGTAAGTATATAGTTTTAACTGTAAATCGTACCAAATATTAAGCAGTGCTTAGTCAGTACCGTAAAGCAGATATAAAATATAAAGTTGCTATATAATGTTTACTATAAATTTAATGACCCATTTTATAAAACCCATAATTATAATTATTTTTTTATATATGTATTATATTTTATACTTAGCTCCTAATACAGAAATTATATATTGCCTAATACACTTTATTTCAACTTTTAGAATAACTTCGACAATTGTTACTGTTATTACGGTGTTCCTACAAAATACGAGTACAAAAAGAGAAGATATAATCTAGCTTTAATCTTGATTTCCTTAATGTGGGAAATACTATTTGAATGTGTAAAAAGTGAGGTTGAACCATTTCAATCAGAAAACGTTTATAGATAATCAAATCAATATAAGACTCACTATTATTAAAATAAATACCCAAATAGAATTCTCTATTGTGAGTTCTGTTAAGTTCCCAGCCTTTTGAATTGCACTCTTCTCCTACCATTTCTAATTTATTAGTTAAAATAAGTCTTCAATTAGTTAAACTTTGGCTAAATAAATATTTAAAAATCACAATAATTCAGCCTTTTTAATAAATTTAATTTATTAAATGGATTTTAATTTTTGTTTTCTTGTTTAAAGAATGTATATTGCATATTACTAATTGCATTTACTTTTTCAGTTCTATGTAGAACTTTGCATTTAAATGAAGTTCTATATCTGAGGACATTTTGCCAATAAATGAGTAAATCCGGTCCCTACACTACAACACCGCGCGCCAGCCTTCAGTTGACACCAAGTAAGTGTTAACTTTGAGCGGTAAAAAAGACATCCTTTACTGTTATCACTTTACTTGTCACGGTTTATTGTATTTGTGTACTTATAATATTTAAATTTGTCACTCCAACAAAACCTCGACTTATTGTAACTTCTCAAAATAGGAACATTTAATTCATAAATACAGTAAGCTACATATGTATGCCTTTAATATTTATATAACCTATTAAATCAGATGCCAGGTTCAGTGTGCATGGAAGATCCATGGTAAAACTTAAACAAAAGTAAAGGAAATTACAGCTTACTTTCAAAATTTCTTAATGATTAACTTTTATTACTTTCCAACTGAAACTCAGTTAAATTAAACCTTTTTTAGTTTATCTCTCGATTCTCCCGCAAATAAATATACGATCAAAACGGTATGTTATTAATTATTCAATGGTTCTCTGAAATTAAATGAGTGATATATATATATATATATATATATATATATATATATATATATAAAGATTTATTAAATTGAAATAATTTTGTTCACGACAGGCTTTACGACGTTATTTGAACTTGAACAGCCCTCCTATTTTGTACACATTTAACAAATATTTATAAATTATTAAAATATTTATTGAATTTTTAATTTAATAATTAAAAAGTAATAGGTACTGTTATTTTTGTGTTGAAATGCACACTATATATCTATATATCTGGCCACGATAACTGGATTGTGTAATTGGCAATTTTTTCTAAGTTTTCATAATATTTAGTAAATTTCAAAAATGTTTAATGTTGAAGATAAATCTTCATATAATTGTATCAGTCCTACAATTATTTTAACTGATTAACTATGCCTTTACTAGCGTAATATAAACATCTCACCTTATTAACATAGTATAACTGCTCGAAATGTACTGAAATCTCTACAAAAATGGCCAACAATAAATATAGTAGAGCCCATTTTAGCTTTCCAGCTCGGATAAAACTGAAGCTATCGAATCAGCTCAATGGTGCGGTTATCCTCAGGCTTCGTTGTGTCTTGGCATAAACTGAGAATTTCATCTTATATATACACAAAATAATATAGTAAAGTGCATATATGTTTATATATATATATATATATACATGGTTATATTATATATATATATATATATATATATATATATATATATATATAATGATTTGATATAATATATTTATAAATATAATGATGAACAATGAATACTACAGCTGGGTTAATGTGTATACTTTATCTATTCATAAATAACAATTATGACAATTTAATTAAAAATGTGTTATTCGAAATTAATAATAATGTCTGCCTCATACCACAAGACGGAAGTTTTGCAGCTGACTTAATTGATCAATAAAAGAAACTTTATGTTGCATCAGCTTCAGACTCTCTTTTATTGTCATTTTACGATAGTTTTGTGCTGATAGCAAATCAATTTAATGCACTCTATACGGACACTTTCGATAAGACATTTCCCAACATTTACTGATTTTCAGATTATATTTCAATTACTATTTATAAATGAATATAATTACTTCTCTTGTAATAGTTTATATATTAATTCTGTATATTATAGCTAAAGTAACTTTCGTTATATATTATATCTATATTAAATATTCAAATATAAAAAGAGAAAAGTAAACACAATTTTTCTAAAATTTGTAGAAGCAACGATGTTAACTGTCTGCTTTTATAACCAGAAAAATAATGGGATCCACTAATTATTTAACGAAAAAATTACATAATTAGACTTACGTTTTGACCCTGCGTAGCGTGACCTATAATACTACTAACATAAGGCAGGAGTCACGTAACAGGCTTTGCTGAGGTTGCAAGGAAAATTTCAAGTCTATAGTTTATTTCATTTGGCTACGTGTGCATTGTGTAATTACGTCACGTATTACGTCATATGATGATACTCAGATTCTTTACAAATGTATTTAATCTGCACTTTTATCGATGACAGACAATACAAAATTTTCTAGCCTCTCTACAGATAGGCTTCGCTATCCACAGCCAATGATATAAGTAAGCTTAAATTACAAATTAGGATGTTTACTTTAAAAGTTGTGAGAAACTTTAACCGTTCTATGAACATTTATATTGTAGTATATGGTATAAATCTTATTATTATAATATTGCGTACGAGATCTGACCAAAAACGTGCCTTGTCAGTAATATTTCATACACAAAGTAACAAACACAGAAGAATATTTACAAATAAGTAAAAAGTCTTGAAGAAGAAGATGTTGAAAAGATGAAGAAAGGCTGACATAACCATCAAGTGTGATTCACTGTCATAGCACAATTCTAGACAGTTAGCTTTGGCCAAAATGTACCAATGTTCAAACAAGAAGTTGTAGCGTTAAGAATAACCATGAGTCCAAAAGATTACAAGTAACTCAGTAAAATAAGGCAAAATAAGGATGCAACCTCGGAATGAAAGATAATAAGCTGAAAAAATTTGCCATACGTCTTTATTTTGATGGTATAAAACTTACTCCAAAAGTCTCATATAATCACGTGTACGCGTCTTTAGATATTTAAGGTCAAAGTTCACGAAAATCAGTTTTTTTGCAAATATCTCGTTTCCCTTACGCTAAATGACTTTGAAGGTGGTTAAAGAAATTGTGTAGAACGGAAAATTCTCTTCAACTTTTGTATAAGGTAATTTATGTACGTTCAACCCTTTTTTGAGATACAGCGCAAAGAGTAGGGAAACCGCTTACCTGTATATACTATATAATGCGAGGTCAGCCAGTAGAATACAATAAGTAAATGAGTTATATTGTTAATTATTCACTTACTATTATTATTATTATTATTTACTTAGTACTATAGTATTGTTAGCATTGTTATCATTATTATTAAATTTTTATTATTATTTAATATACCTAGACGAAACCACTACAACATATATATTATCGATGGTGGATTTCTCTCGCATCGCGTTGTATGGAATAAAGATGATACTATCTCTGATATTTTGAATAAATACGTCAAATATTTACAAACACATTATGGGTCAAGTAACGTTGTTGTATTTGATGGTTACTCAGATTACACTAAGGACATTAAAGCAATGGAACAATTAAGAAGAACTGCTGGTGTTTCAAAATCTTACGAACTCCGCTTTGATGAAACAATGGGAGGTGGCATTCAGCCAAGAAAAGTTTTTATCGCATTATCTAATACAAAAATATTTATAGACATTATTATCAACAAATTAAAACTGTTAATATCACTACAACAGTTTTTACAACTGTTAATATCTCTGTTAATATCAGAGATGATGCTGATGTTCTCATTGTAGAAACAGCTATTGCAGAGTCTGAACTTAAAAAAAAAACTTCTGTCATTATAAGGGAAGATATTGATTTGCTAGTTATCTTGATAGGACGTGCTCAATCACATCAACAAGAATATTTTTTTTTTTTAATGGGTAAGGGTAATGTGGAGACAAAACTGGATTCATCGAAAAGTTTCGATAAATACCCTCATTCTAGGAAACACATTATTATTTTTACACGCGTTTAGTGGATGTGATACGACTTCTGCGCTTTATAACAAAGGTAAAATATCGTTTATTAAAATGTTAGAAAAAAAATCACGATTTAAATCAATCAGCTTAATTATAAAAAAAAAACTGCTCTGTACAAGAATTATTTGAAAATGGAGTACGTATTTTTCTTAGCAACGTATAATGCTCCGAAATCAGAAGTGTTTTTCGATACACTCAGTTCATCAAATCAACAAGACTCAACTAACCAGTGCAGTTATCAAGTCTTCCACCTTCAAGTACAGCAGCTCGTCAGCATATCCTTCGTGTCTATTATCAGACCCAACTTTGGTTGGGAAAATGATTTAGAACCCCAGGAATTCGGCTGGGTAGTTCAAACAACGGTTAACAATAACAATAACCAATAACAACATCATTACCACCAGCACCAGAAGAACTGCTGAATACAATATTTTGCAATTGCAAGAAAGGTTGTGGTTCTAATTGCGGATGCAGGAAATCAGGATTGCGATGCACTTTAATTTGTGGGCAGTGTACTGGACAATCATGCCTCAACGCCGTCATCAACTTCATGGTTTCAATGAAGAAAGTGAATATGCACCTGAGATTCTTGAATCTTTCTATTCTGATACTTTAGTAAAACGAGAATGATGATAATGAATCCGATATTGAACAGCCAGAGGAAGAAGAAAAAGAAAAAGAAGAAGAAGAAGACGATGAACAAGAAGATAATTAAAACAAAAAATATGAATCATTAATAATGAAAACAAATATTTTATATTTGTAATTTTAATAAATTGATTATTGGATCAATAAATAAATACATAATTGAAATTCATTTGAAATATTTCTTTTAATATTGTATGTTTGGTAAAAATTAAAATAAATATTATGTAGAGAATATATAATTTACAATTAATATCTATAAATATGGTCTATTAAATAATAAATAATAATAATGATAATAATAAAAATTTAATAATAATGCTAACAATACTAATAGTACTAAGTAATAATAATAATAGTAAGTGAATAATTAACAATATAACTCATTTATTTATTGTATTCTACTGGCTGACCTCGCATTATAGTATATACAGGTAAGCGGTTCCCTACTCTTTGCGCTGTATCTCAAAAAGGGTTGAACGTACATAAAATTACCTTATACAAAAGTTGAAGAGTATTTTCCGTTCTACAATTTCTCTAACCACCTTCAAAGTCATTTAGCGTAAGGGAAACGAGATAATTTGCAAAAAACTGATTTTCGTGAACTTTGACCTTAAATATCTAAAGACGCGTACACGTGATTATATGAGACTTTTGAGGTAAGTTTTATAACATCAAAATAAAAGACGTATGCAAATTTTCAGAGCTTATTATCTTTCATTCCGAGGTTTGCATCCTTATTTTTACCGGACTAAAGATGAGTAAGTGGCTTCTTCATTAGTCAGGTACATTCTTTTTAATGTGAAAAATAATAAGAGAATCTAAACCGAAATGGTGGACAAGATTGCAATTTTTTGCAATTTTTCAGGTGCAAGTGCAGTTTGTATCTACATTAATAAAGATGTGGAAATAAATTATAAAATACATTTATTAATTGTAAAATGTAGGGCTGCGTTCTTAAAGTGTATTTTTTGTATTTATAATTCTCAATATAAAATAAAATTGGCTGAGTAATTAGTGGATTCTATCCCAGCAGTTGATGAGTTAATCATATTTCTGGCTTTATGTGTATCCATATGTTTGCACGATAACTTTCGAATGATTTAACTTAAAGGATTAAAAATAGTTTGTAATACTCAAAGTATAATTCCTCTATATAGATATTATTAACGATAAACATCGGTTCATTGGGAGTCACTGTGTTGGGCAGGATGTTGTCCGTTGTGAGGCGAACCGGAAGTCTCTCACACTGACACAAAGTCCGGAGACCGTTTAACCTTGTATAACTTTTACATACATAAAAATTAACAGGATTTCGAACATGTGACATCGTTATAGTTATAAAAGGTATACAAATGTTTCGAGGATTGGAATCTATCCTCTTCGTCAGGTGGTGGAGGTATTATCTTCCCCACCTGACTCGTTCGCGTGCGCTAACTGTGAAGAGTTCCGGTATTTTATCAAGCCTGACTCCAGGTCTTATCGCGACCTGTTATAATTAACCTCAGCTGATAAGGGTAATTCGATCTTATCTATTGCTGACTGGACCTATTCACATTACTGATAAAATGTCAGAGTCACTCGTGTATTAATCAGACTTCAAATAACAAATAACAATAACAAATGACGTTAATATAAATGTATTGGGCTGTGTTTCTAATTTTATTTCGTCGAGAAATACAGTGAAAACCTATTTACCCGTTTATGTCCTAATACAGACATTTGTTGCACTTAGTAACATTAATACTATTTTTTTTTTAATGCATTAACTTTGGGCTATAATAATTTGCTAATGGTTGGTTGTTTAAACTTGGCGTACTTAACCATCTTATCTGAACGATACTGACTAACGATATTGTAACTAATTCTTTACTCGTTACAAGTAAGAGTTCGAATACAGGCCCCTTTGGAACTCCCACCTGAACTGAACTAATTGAGATAGAGAAATCTCTAGCAAATCTCACTTATTACGAAAAGACGTTTCATACTTTTACTAAACGTACACATGAACGATGTTGACATTTTGTTATGGATGGTTTGCAATGCTGAAAGTAAAAAAGTTGCGGTATATAGCTTATGCTGGGAGTAAACACGAGTTGAAGACATGAATAGATTCTTTATTGTGACTCTTCAAGTTTTTAATGGAATTGTGGAATGATTTAAATAGTTTATAATACATTTGTTCTAAAGTTACAGTATTTAGTTTTTATCTATTTCAGAAACCATTGTGTGATAACATATAATTGGAGGAGCGTAGCTGGACGCTTTGCACATCAAATGACTTCCCTTTCATCTGAACATGTTCAGTTCACTCGTTAAAAGTTGTGTCCATTAAAACATCACTTAAATGCCTTTCATAATTGAAAACAACACTTGTCACTAAACGACAGTATATGTAGAGTACACAATCTTTTCAACACCTGTTCGTTAAATATGGTTCACATGCTCTATTATGGGTGAGTATTTATATTCATCAATAAAATGTAACTATAAATATATGGAAACGTGGTTATAATAAGTAAAATATATTATTTACAATATATGTTATTTACAATGTTTAAAAGTTGGTTGTTTTTTTAATTGACAACCATATTTAATTATTGCAACAATATAAAATAGTTATAACAAAATAGTGAATCATACATATTTTTATTTATAGACAATAAAAAGTAATTAATTGAAACATACCTAGATTTAAAAGAAATATTTATGTATAAATAAATCCTACATGAATGAAAAATTAAATATATTTTGGTATCAGTGAAATACGACTTAATAGCAGGTTGAACTTCAAAAGTATAAGTAATTTTAAATTATGCCTACTTATACATCCGTTTGTATACGACTGGAATAACTGCAGAGGCTCAACTTGCTGTTGAATGTTCCCTTACAGCCTGATAACCGCTATAAAGATAAGCAGTTAGAGCTCACCCAATGGCCTGGATCAACTTCATCGTAACTGTCACTTATCCTGGAACTGTCCTCGACTATTGTGTGTCATAAATATCTACGGCACTGTAATTATATGTATAAAAATAACAATAAACGTGCGAAGTTTTTCGTTAAGATTTATCAGAATTATAAAAAAGATAATAAACATGTGAATTTTTTTGTTAAGAATTATCAGAATTATAAAAAAGATATTCGTGGTGCGTTCACACGAAGGTTTAAATAATATGAAGTACATTTAAAAAATTTAATAGTTAATATATGTGAATTTGAATAAAGTGAAAACCAAGAAATCGAAAGAACGTAACTCAGCATGGTGGTTTTACTATTTTTATCAAACTATTTCAAATAGGGGTATTCTGAAGTGATAACAGCTAAATGTAACCTAAATAACATCCTTTCCATTCTGCATAGTTAATTCTGAAATATTCTGTTACTATGTCATAGAAACTTATATTTGGAGCTCAAAACAAAAATTAAAGTATTGGATGTTCGTGCTAAGTTTCAAAAAGTATACCATGACAATTCCATAAATTGGGGTAATAAAATTAATATTATTGTGAATCTGAACTTATTTAGAGAAAAACGTAAAGTTTGGTTGGTTTAGCAGTTGCTTATGGAGTAAATCGAAAATCTCGTTTTTATACAGATTTATGTATTAGAGAATTTTACTTCATTTTAATTATAAGCAAAAATGTCTATAAATTATTCATTCTATGATTATAATATTTTAGAAAAATATTGTGAACTAAAAATAAAAGTAAACCGTATACATTAAAGTTTGTACGGCTAGAAAGAAGTAAAATCATATAGAATATTGCATTATTGAGCATTCCAAAAATTATTACTATCTTGCTGTAGAGAACAATCTTTAGTGGACAAAATTAAAATCCAAAGTTGTAGGATTAGTAATACACATACAGCAGCGGGTAAAAAAGGCGGAATTTTATATTGATTGGCTGATGTTGAAATAAATATACCAAAATATTACCATTTGACAAAAATAAGGCTTCCTTATCACAAGCTGCCAAATTTTGAATACTCTGATGCTGTCATCTATGTTGAAGTAACGTTCCTTCTTGATTACTTCTAAACGCTTTTTTTGCTCGGATAGAATGGAAGTCTAGAACGTTGTTACGATGTTAGTGAATTAGCAACTAGTGTAATAACTAGTTTAATAACTTGTGTATTGATTTGAACTTTCCTTACTCTGAGTATGGAATGTGCCTCCGTCCTGGAAGTAGATCATTAATATGTCTGTCATCATTAATCATTTAATCACTAATCAATTATACACTTCATAAATATTTGTACTATAAACAAATTTGTATAACTGTAAACATGGTCTTTGTTTTGCCACTTGTGAAATCACTAAAAACATTTTATGAACTATTAATAAACTGTGTAAAAATGTAAAATATAAAAAATTTACAAACAATGTAATTACATTCTACGTATTATTTTAAATACGGAATAGGAATAGATCTTTCTGTGAAATAGCGCAGAGATACCTCAAACTAAACTGGCGTAACATTTATAATTTTTTTAAGTTAAGATAGTTTTACATTTTTACAAAATTTTGAATTGTTTAACCAATGAGAGGATTTCTTTGTACAAATCACTTTTTGCACGCCAAATAGTAGCTAGTGCCATAATGTCTTTGTTAGTGGCGTTGGAACCATTTGACAGGCGTCCTCCTAAAATGTTTTAATAAAAAATGTAATAAAATATTTTGTGCTAAGGTTTCACTGTTGCTCTTTAACTAAATAATGTGACTGAAAACAAACTACAGGGGTTTAATAGTGATCACGTGGTTTTACTCATATTATTTCCATAACAATAAATTACAGGAATATAATAGAAAATGTTTTCACTATACTTTTTTATTTGTGAAGTATATCATAATTGTATTTACGCTTTACTTTTTCAAATATATCATATAAACAATTATGTAGCCGTAAGAATTTAAATAAATCATTTAAAAAGAAGTAAAGTACGCCATTTGCTACATAATAGTGATAAAATCATCGTAAAATGAAAAGAAAAGAACCTAAACGTAAGGTTGTTCCGTAAATGGACTACAATTGGCTTTTATGACACAGGATTTCACGGCAATGGGAGTGAACGGCTAAACAGTAAATTGTAAGTCTAAGAAGACAACAGTGTAAGTCCAATTAGCATTGCAAACATATCTTATTAAAAACGTAATAAGATTATTCTATGTAATAATTCTAACTATTATAAACGTTGTCTTGTAAATAAAATACAAAGGGTATTTCCATTAGCAAACTAAAACTTAAATCTGTTTAATTGCCTTGGAAAAATTCAGTGAATAGTTAAACTCTATTTTCTAGCTTAATGTGTTTAAAAATCATGAATTATGATAATAAATTTTAGAAATTGTTAAATACAATCTATTTATGTCATATTTTTATGTATTATCTATTTCTGACAGTTGTATTTTCAAAACGTTAGAAAACATCTATGGATTTAAAAAATGTTAGATATATAAAAAATATATCAAAACTTTATTAAATATTTTCACAATTCACCAATCACCACAAGTTATATTGTGAGTTAACATTTATAAATTTATAAAATAACGACTATTTTCTAAATGTAACAGTATTGAAGAGCCGTATTTTTTATGTTTTACAGTAGATTTTTAATTAATTGTTTTGAGCCACTAAATAAGAATAATATAGTATTGAATTGACTTTGGTTTCTGTGTATTTGTATAATAAATAATTAAGATAAAAACAGAAGAATTATATCTCTTTGGGTATTATTTCACTATGTATTTTTAAAGCTATATTTTTTTAAACCTCAAATCCTGTCTAGGTAAAAATGTTCAGAGAATAATAAGGGACTAAACCTTAAAACCAGACATACGAAACTGTAGTGACACAACTACAGAAATGTATTAATAGAAGAAAGGTTTTCTAATAATTCCAGTCATTTAATGTGTTTTCTAAGTTTTGGTTTGAGGATATCAGTTGTGTTTCATGAATTTATTGACACTAAGGCACTATCCTGTTGCAACGTAAACTTTATGCAAATACACCTCTTATTGATTCAAAAGTTTACCGACTCCCCCCTTCCGTTAGATAAAACTGTGAATTTTAAATTAACCAGCCGAGTCATTTTAGGTTATTTCACAATATACATTTCCAGAATATTAGAACCACTTGGACTTTATGAAACATAAAATGTATCAAATCGAAGACTACATTGTTTAAAATACAGTTTTTATGTTACTAAAGATACAAAAAAAAGAATCATGTTAAAAATTCTGAAAAAGTGTTATATATGTGTTATTTGACATTTTGGTATACCTATGACGATATTTATTTATTCCATCGCTACTTAAGTAACAAAATATGTAGCGAAAATAATGTTATTTCTGTATGATACGTTGTTTTAATATTGCTTCAGAAACAAGTTCGATTTCCTTTAAACTGTATAACTTCTCTGTTGATACTTCTAAATTTTTCTCTTCTCGATCATGAGATCTCTTGTTGCTCTTCTGTTCTCCTAAGTCTATAAAACTTTCTCTGAAATCCACCTTACAAAGTATACATTTAAATTTCAGATTTGTCAAAGAAAGAGAAAACCAAATTTAATTTTATTTATTTTAGTAATTTTGTGTTTTTTCTTGCATTTTTCTTAGAATATTTTAGTCAAAACCGCTTTCCTGATTATTTTTTAAAGAAATAAATAATCTAAAAGCTTTTTCCTAAATACTGAATCCTAAAAGATTTAATGATTTCAGCTATGACTCCCAAAAACTGACAAACTGAAAATATAGTGTTTTTATATTTTGTCACAAATAGCCTAAATAGTAATTTAAAAATAAACAGGAATATCATTTGTAAAGAAGAAATAGGCTGTACATTATTGGCTTAACTCTCATTAGCCACAATATTGGATTGATGCAGTCACGTGCTGCTGTAGCAGCCCTTTAAGGGGAGCACTTCGTAAAAAATCTCAAAAATTACAAATTTTTTTTTTTTTTTTTTTTATTAAAGTTTGGAATTTCCCGATAACAATGGTGGTATTAAATTTTTTTTATGATGACTAGAAGTGTCCGAAAATATTTTTTTTTTAAATAGGCCTGCAGGCAGTTTCGGGCCTGTAGCAGTCACACTTTGAATGGTGCTGTTATAGTACTACTTCGTTGCAGTCATGTTCATGATTTGGTTGGCAGTGACAGTTTGTTATGTCAACAACTTACACTAACCAACAAAACATCTGTTTTATAACCATTGCTTATAACCTAGGTAGCATACATGTTTTGGTTACTGACATTTCTGTTTTTAGAGAGTGAAAATTACGTAAATGATTATGGTTTTTTTGTGAGTTTAGTGGAGAGTTCTGAGTATTTTTTGTTATAAGTGTAGTGAATTTTATAATGCCACGTTCAAAGCCTGCTTTCAAGAAACGCGTTTTCAAGGAAATCAACATAACCCTCCAACTAGTCCTAGGCCTAGTTTCTCAGGATCAAGTAACAATCGAGGTACCAATACTCCAAATGTGGATAGGCCAAGACCTCAAAGTGCATCTTCTAAGAAGGTCAGTCCTTTTTTTTGAAACAGTACCAATTGAATGAAAATGATGAGTCTGAAAACTGTATAGTTAATATAGGATTGTTGAATGAGGCTCTTAGTAACGTTTCAGTGTGTAAAAAATTGCCATGGCCAACTTGTTTACAAAGTAAAACACATTGTAGGCCTAGCATCAAAAATTATAGTCAGCTGTTCTGATTGTGAAAACACTATTACTGTGACAAACTCTGAATTAGTCAGGCCTAACACTAATCAGAATGAAGCAAAGTCTGTCTGATAGGCCTAACACATTTTATGACCTAAATCTTCGTTTGGTTTATGCTATGCGTAACATAGGCAAAGGTTAGAGTGGCTGCGGAGAAAATTTGCGCTTTTATGAATCTTACACCTCCCGCCTTTGAGATATCATGAACATGAGCATTACTTGGTTTCAATTGCTGAGTTAGTGGTGTAAGAAGTCAATGCAAAGTGCTGTGCAAGAAGCTGTATCGGATAATGATGGTTGCAGAGACCTCGCTATAGCTGCTGATGGCTCATGGCAGAAGCGGGGTCACCTTTCACTAAATGGAGTGGTATCAGTGACATCTTTATATCAACCGGTAAGGTCCTAGACATCGAGATTTTATCTAAATATTGCAGATGCACTAATAGACTAAACAACACGCATGGTGATGGCTGTAATCGCAAACTTTGAAGGTTCTAGTGGAGCCATGGAAGTTGCTGGAGCAGTCGCAATTTTTCAGCGCTCGCAGGCATTGTATGAGGCTCGTTACCTTGAATACCTTGGTGATGGAGACAGCAAGGCGTACTCCCAGTGTATGCGAAGCCAAGCCCTATGGTGATACTGCCATAACAAAGATAGAATGCATAGGCCAATGTCCAGAAACGGATGGGATCGAGAATAAAAAATCTAAAAGCTAAGACTAAAACACTCCCTGACGGCTCACGACTTGGCGGCAAGAACAAGCTAACAGATTCTGCCATTATTCAGCTCCAAAAATACTACGGATTGGCAATTAGACGCAACACAAACTCAGTTGAAGACATGAAAAAAGCCATTTGGGCAGAGTTTTTCCATGTGATGTCTTCTAATGAAAGTGCCTCAACATGGACTATGTCCAGATGATGAAGAAAACCTGGTGTAAGTACCGCAAAGCCGTAAAATCCAATGAAAAACTATGGATCATGGCAGCCATTTTCACTTGCCTGAAAACCTAATGACATTTATTAAACCTATTTTTCAAGATCTAGCCAATCCAACTCTACTGGGCAAATGTACTAAGGGAAAAACTCAAAATCCCAATGAGTCCCTCAACAATGTCATTTGGACCTACATACCTAAAAGAACATTTGTGGAGATTAAAACTTTGAAATTTGGCATATTGAAGCTGTTACAGCTTTTTAATGATGGCTACATTGGCAAATGCAAAGTATTTCAAGAAATAGGAGTGTCACCAGGGCAGCATTTTATTACAGCAATGAAAAAGCTTGACCGGCGGCGAATTTGGAAGGCAGAGAAAGCTCAAGAAGATATAGAGAAAAAAAATTAGACAGAAGAAAAACTTACTAAAAAGAAGTCTGGAGGATGAATATGAGGAGCAGGAAGGAGATCAGCCAGCCTATGCACCTGGAATGTACTGAAAAAGGTAATAAAGCAGTATTTTTTCCGTTTTTTTTGTGTTTTTCCGAAAGTTGCGGTTTTCAATACAAAAGTACATGTTTCTCAAAAACTACAAATGGTAGGAATATGAAATTTTTTTTTGTATGTTTGTAGCACTGTTTTACATATGTGGAACCACTAAAAAACATCACATTTCACTGAGTTCAATATTTATATACATACATATACACATATTTATTATAGGTTTTTGACAAATCGTTTAAAACAAAAATATATAACTTTTAGGGTATATGCCAAAAAAATTTTTTTTTGGTTTCCACGTGTTCCCCTAGAAGCCCTCTTTAAATGAAAAAAAAGAATTATGAAGATACCTCAAGTAGTTCTTGAGATAAGTGTACCTATGTTAACATTACGAAGATAGGGCGAAGTGCTCCCCTTAATGGGCTTATTTGATTTCTGGGCATTAACATTCGTCTACGTCTGTCCGCAATAAACTTGATTATAATGGCATTTACAAAAACAGAGCAACATAAAGCTAATGTGAGTTATTGCAGCAGTTGTGCCTAATGGCAATAAATAACATCCTGCTATTGTATGCTTCATGTTGTGTCCATCCGCTTGTACTCTATAAGAGAATTAATAAGGTATAGTTTACATTTACAAACCTTCAATTTAATTTCATACGCAAATTAATAATATTTATGAAAATCATGTTTATGCATAGTTGCAATACAACATTCTTAAATCTGTTATGGGTTAATCATGTGAGACGTTAAACAACATTGCTGCAATCGAATGAAAAATTGCCAATTTTTGAAGGAATATCATTTAGTTACGGTTATATACAGTGTTTTATGAGGTTAAAAAGAGATAAAAATCTCAATACTTAGATTCCAGGGAAAATTTTAGACTATATAATGAACTAATCGGATTTTTATGGTTATATGGAAATAGCTTTTACTGCATGGTTGAACCATAATAACCAACTAAGTTTTTCCTTTGCCAATATAAAAATACTGAGCTTTAATCTAAGCCTGTTACCGACAAAGGATTTACATGGACATGCGTCTAAGGGATAAGAGAGAGATACAATGATGCTTTCCTTGTCCGATCCCCTTGAAATATGCTTTTTCTCATAAACAAGCATCTGTAAAGGAAATAGGGATCAGTAAAACTAATAAGCCTATTTTGTATTGAGCAACTGAAAACGGTTCACTATGTGTGCAGAGTTTAAGTGAAAAAGTGTATATTTTTATATACAGTATTCATGTTCATAGGAAGACTTATAACTGTATACTTTTATACTGAGTAATATTCATAATTAATGTGTTCCTTTAGTTAACAAAACACAATACTAAACTATATTTATCCCGTAATGCAGGAAGTATAATATAATAAAAGCACTTCCATTTAAAAAAGATAACTTTAATCCTTACATTGGATCTTCGAGCGTCCTGTCGTGTGGTTCACTCGTTTTCAAGCAGAATAAATAAGGAATTAAAAATTCTTGGCTCTACAACTATTAGCTTCACCATAAGGCGACAAATCCTGGGACACAGCATTTGAGAGTTGATTGTGGTTGAGACGTCTATTTTTAGTCTAAGGAATCCATCACACGCATACCGGAAGTATAACACCCCGTACGAATAGCGAGTTTCAGTATGATTTTTCAAATGTATTTCACTTGTAAAATAAGTTATATTTTATTATGTTCAATATAACACCAAGACGCTTAATATTAAATTATTCGATTTTTATAATATGTACTTATCACGAATGTACCCTGTTTGCCTATTTGCACATGGTTCTCGGTAAATGTAAATCGTACAAGAAAATGTTGTCTGGTTGGAGAAAACATGAAAAATATTACTCTGGGAGGTGAGAAAGATTTTGCACTAATATAGTTTTTGAACACGTTCGAGCCATCATTTTGGTTTATTTATTTCGTTGAAAGATGTTGATGTAACTGTTACACTAATTACGATAAGATAAAATATAAACTAAGTTTAAATAAATTTATCATTTTTTATTTATTTTTCACTGCCAAATTCATAGTTCTCCACAAAAAATTGCTGGTCTGATTTTTATTTTTTGTCGCAGAAGTAACCCCCTTCCAGTTTACATAGAGGAAACTAGATTGTGCTCTTTGTGGTGCAAACTCGACCTCTCCAACAGAGTAGATCATTTTTCGTGTCAGACATGTGAACTTCGTGTGGTCATTCTAGGATAAAAATAAAGCTGCAACCTGCAGTAGCAGACATTGTAGGTTCCAGAAACTACAATTAAAATTAAAAATAAATAAAGGTGCATTATTAATTAATAAAGTAAATATATAAATGACACCGATATTCCAGTACTAATCCAGTTTCCATTCACCAATTTCTCAAATTCTCAATAAGTGACTGGAGGACGTACATGACCTTGTTGCATCTAAAAATATTCAATAAACTACTTTAAAATCCTCAGTTCATCTAGGATACCAAAATATGTAACTGAAAATCATTAAGAACTTTGAGGTTTTAATAATTATCAACAATGTTATATTGATTTATTTAAGAGATAAAGAATGTAAAAGTTGATAGCTTTCAATAAAAGACTACGCTGTTTTATCCAGTCTGATGAAGTCTGGAATCAAGTTGAGGTCCTAGTAATATTATTCGACTTAAACCCAATGTCACATTGACTATACACGTTTCAAATAACCTTTAATCCATGTTTGCTAAAAGGTTAATTATATTTCAGTATTCCTATAAATTCCTCTCTATAAATTGTTAGTATATTGAAAATCATTGATAAAAGGTTACAGGATGGTGGATTTTATTATTCCAGTTCAAATGATACTAAGAATTTATTTCACAGAACGAATATTAACTTAAATTAAATCTATCGTTATTTGCCATTATTTCCTTATTGAAATTTTACTAGAGCATTGAGGTATAATCAATTTACGTATTAAATGGAACGTTTGAACTATAAAGAAATATGTTTCATGAAAATACTTTGTCTCCGGTTTAAACACGAATGGAGATAACAAAGGAAACTCATTTCTCCATAAAGTTTGATATGATTCCACTTTATTTAACAGTTAAAAACAAGCTAGTGTGTACTTTAACGAGAATCTGTTCCAGGAATTTAGTCATATTGATTTACTTACTATTTATCTGCCCGATCACTTTCTGAAGTATTAAAACTGTAAGGTTTATTAATTTGTTTTAAATCAAACAAATATTTAATAACATCTGTTCAGCAAAGTACAGTATTATATTTCCTTTCTTTCATATTTGACAAAAACAGTCTACATTTTTTAACTTCTATTTGTCTTTAAACTTAGATTTATAACCTCCGATGTATTCCCAGTACGTGATTGTATTTCCTGAGTGATTAGAACAATAAATAGCGGAAACTCGATCGAAACCCCCCAAACACTGTTGGTACACGTTACGAAAGATACTTTCCATGACACTCTAAATATAATAACAAAATGTACAGGATGTACATAATTTGATTGTGTGATAAATTTTAAATTTCTTGTCTACTTATTAAGTTATAAAGCTTAAATTAAATATATATTGCTAAATAAGTAATAATAACAGATGACTCCATTATTTTTTATATCAACAACAGTCCATATAACAAATAGTAAAATAGGCAAATTGTAAAAAAGGAAAAGGGTGCTTTATTTTACCTTGTAAAGTTAGGACTAAGAAGGTCTCACTGGCACAAACTGGGTAACAACGGCTTAGAGGTTACTTCAGAATCAACACCAACGGCTGGGCAGGCGGTCTTCTTACAAGGACAGGATCGCTCAGCGGTCACCCATCCAAGCAGCAGCCACACTCGACGTTGCTTGACTCGGTTATCTTGCGATAACCACCGTACCCGCTACACTGCGCCATTAGCGTATGGTAGGAATGCATAGTTACAAGGTGTACGGGAGAAATCTACAATTGATTTCCCCAATGTGGGCCAGAAAATTACCACTCTCGGTACTCACAACTACTAGTGAACATTCCGACTTCCGTTACAGAAAGGTGAAAAATCTATTAAAGCTTGTTACTTAATGGATAAAGTTCTCAAGGATATGTGTGTATTCTATGTTAGAACGTAGAGGAAAATAATCAGGTTCCAACAAAGGTATCAGTCACCCGTGTGGACAAGCCGTATAGAAGTGACATGTAATCTCGTGTGAAATGGACTAAGTTTTATTAGAAAACTTCTTTAAGAGTTGTCTGGCATAACAAGTGTCAGTTCTCTTCCAGTATACGGTAGAACTGCATCGACGTCTTTCCCTACTCTCGTGTAGGGATTAGGTTCCATTTATATTGGAGCTCAGTGTATTTAGTCTAGACATTGCAGAATAGATAGATCATGCGAAGTAGATGTCATGTACATATTATTAAAGTATTTTATATTGGCTAAAAGTTTTGAATAGATCAATTACTCAGAACATTTCTGTAACTCTTTTTAGTTACTTACTTTAGTATTTTACAATAAGAACTGTGGTATAGGATAAAACATTATTAAAAAATATTAGAAATTAAAGTAATGTGATAAATATTTTTAACAAGTAAAAATTTCATTATTATAGTCAATAGTTATTTATTTATTGCCATTATGTTAAACGACATAAAATATTCAAATGTTTAAAAAAACTTAGATTTGGAGAAAATTGTATAACTTCAGATAATGAAAACCTATATATAGATGTATTTATAATAACATTACTTCAGATTAAAATCAATATGCACTTAAAATTTTATTTATTTTAAAACATTAAGGTATGGATAAAATTCAGGCAGGATTTTATTTAATTTCATTATCAAAATTTATATACCAAAACTTTAAAAATGGGTTGGTTACTCACATTCTTTTCTATCGATCTAAAGGGGATTGTGAGTATTAAAATTGATAATTTGGCCTATCCTGAAGTACGAACCAAATATTGATAAAAGTTAAGAATACGGGTTTTCACAGTATAGATATGGTAATAGTGAAGGGAGTGACATATATTTATTTTTATTCAAATAAAACAAGTTATTATATATGGCTAGATATTATTTTAAGAACTATTGTGTATAAAATAAGTGAAGTATAATTTCAAACGTCAGAATTATGTATCATTTATGGCCTGGGGATTAGCCATGAAAGACTTTTTTTTAAGTTAAATTGTGATTTCCATAGCAGAAATACATCAGGCACAATGTGAATACTGAAAACTGCCAAGGACACTAAAACACGTCAATGCACAAGTCAATCTGAGACAAATGTTTCAAAACATGTGACAATATCAAGAATTGCTATTGTATTATATTTGAGACGATCTGTAATATTTTTCCTGAAAATTTGACATAAATAAGTAAACAGGCTTAAAGTTTAGAAGTCCATATATCAAATATTTCTACAAGTTTTTCTATAAACTGCTAAACTGAAACTCGTTCATTCGGAATTCTGCTTTACGATCTGTATATAAGCTCTGATGACAAGATATTGTGTTGTGATGTTACATGATATTTTTATCCGTGAAAGTCAATCTTTTATACATAAAATCGAACACTTACATTACGAGAGGTGAAATATCGATCGAGAAACTTATCTGGGCGTGGTGAGGTCGCTCAGCGCAGCTCTCGTCAGTGTAAAAACTGGTTAGTTGATCGCTATTAAGATTTTAACTACTTTGGATCAAAGATGTGCAACGAACTCCCAATTATGTTAAGGTAGTGAACTTTACTTTTAAAAGTTAAATTAATGACTTTGTTACTGATTAGTTAAATAGTAAATTATTTTGATTTCACGTAAATTTTATTAAGCATTATGCGTTTTTGAACGTTTTTAACCAATTACTTGTTTATGGTAGGTTATATAAGAATGTGTTAATTATATTGTTATTTGAGCTAGCAAATTAATACTGCTATGATAAGTTTGGACTTGCTGAAAACATTGAATGTGAAAAAGCACAGTTAAGGAAACTGTTAAGAAATAAAAACCAGTCATTTCAAGACCTACACTGTTTCAGATGTCGATGTAAGCTCGTATGTATTTTTTCATACAAACGTCAAGTCAAAGGAGGAAATAGTATGCACTGAAGTAGCTTATTAATAATTAGTATGCATTAATAAATTTGGTATTTTTATGAATTATTAATTTTTTTTTAGTAAACATTTAAAGGGAAATGCATATTAAATTGTTTTAATACTGAAGGAAAAAAATTGACTGATAATGCACCAATCATTGTTTGATAAAAAGGTACAATTTATGTTTGTGAGGAATATATTATTTTGTATGAAAAGTTCGCACGAGTACTGAGCTAAGGATCTTAAGAAAAGTTATAACTTGAGATTCTGTCTTAGTTTCAATCACAGCTTTGTCTAGTTTCAATCTAGAGTTTGAAATTTGTAGTTTAACACATTATCTGCTTGAAAACCCCGGGTCATTCTAGTCGTTACTGAATCAAGTTTTAGAAGAGAACTCTTTTCTTTCACAAATCACTTTACATAAACGTTTTCTTGCCCCACTTTGGAATGAAATGCAAACACTTGTAATCAGAATACCATCAGCATGTGCAATTCTGTAACCACCTTCATTGTTCTTTTCTTTTATTCTACAATTGTTTATATTTCATTAATATGCAAGAAAGACATAAAAACGAAATAATTATTTTCTTGTTGTCATACATAAGTTTAGATAACGTGAGGGTAACAAACAAGTACTGCACTGGTCGGACAAGGAAGATTAGTTAAAATTTCATTCATCGAATATAACTGAACTCAAGTCTTATAGGTATCACCGCAACTCCTTCAGTCAGGGTTTGGCAATAGCGTCGGATACAAGTTCGAGTCTCCAGGCATGGACTCAAACTAGATATTAATATATCAGAATATTAAGATTTAAATGATCAATGAGACATCCAAGACGATATAAAATATCTTTTGATTAGTAAGCTCCGAGTGAATATTCAGTAACATTTATTACTACATTTTTAACTGTTAAATATTATCTGGTTTGTCTAAAATAAAAATCACAGTTCTAAGGAAAAAATAATGGATTTATTTTAAAATGGCGAATTAAAAGTTCTCCAATGTTTCAGAATTTTCATCACTCTATTTTCCACCAAGAATTTACTAACCGGTTATTAATATTAAAAAGGTCCTTTGGCAAGAAATATAAATTTCAGTCAAATATCTCAAACTAAAAATAAGAGCTCTACTGAAATAAAATAATACAGTTTTCAAATAAAAATTTAATACAACTTGGAAAATTACTAAAATAAAAAATCTTCACTTCTAACTAAGTTCAATCAAAATTCAAAAATAAAAAAATAAAACTTCTCTTTTCACTAGTTGTACCTTGATTTTCAAGTGTGAAATTCAGATACAACTCTCTCCAACAATTATTAAAGTTCAATTAATTTCCAATTAAAAATTCACAGTATAACAGTTTAAATTAAATATTAATAAATAACTACATTTCCAAAATTCAATCAAAGTTATTAACAAAGTTCACTTTTAATTCACTTTTCTTGCAAGTTTGAACCAAATGTAACTTGTTTGATTCTATTGTGCTTTATTGTTCATCAATAATCAGTTATGGAGCTTGCTCTGAAGTTTCTATAAATTAAATTTTTCCTATAAAAAAAGGCAACAAAATTAGTTTAATATCAGATCTGGAAGACTATTTCAATATAACGTACGATAAATTTGGTGCTTACTACTTAACTTAGGTTTACTACTTGATGTTACTGGATTTTAGTAGTTCATTCGATTGTGCGGATGATAGGTTATTGTTATCTATCTTGGAAGCATATCAATGAGTAAAATCTTGCAATGGAATTCCTTCCGTCACTTATAAAATTCAGATGGATTCTCGCAAGGGTCTAAACTTTCAGCATTAATGTTTTCTCTGTATATAATTAAAATTAATACATCTATATTATATTATACAACACTGCTATACGATAATAATTTACTGTTTTGTATTAGTTGTGACATTAACAACATTAATAATGCTATTATATGAATGAATTCAGACTTATAAGCTACTTTTATTTTGCAAGTTAATTATGGTTTAAAGCTTAATATATTTATTCGCAAACCAATTATAATTGGATCATATAGTATGTTTCCAAATATCGATTATAATAATTTTACATCCTGTAGTAATTAAACGAAAACTTTATTAACAAAACAAAATTATTAACTAGAGATTACGAATGACATGTTGATTTTTCATGGAGTGAACAGATTAATAATATACATCATAGGGTATTTCAGTGTTTATATAAGTTAAAAATATTATGTTTCCGTCCACCTTTCCACATACAAATGTGTAGTTCTATTAGTTATTTTTCCCTTGATTGTGCTTCTGTTTCAATAGTGATTTAAATGAAGAGTTTAGTAGTAAGTTACATAAAGTATTAATTTATATATATATATATATATTACATTATATATATAATATATATATATATATATATATATACATATTTGTAATTTTGCACTAGGTGAACATGTGCCTCAATATTATGTTAAACATTAAATACTAAAGGATTCTTCACCTTTGGCAGAGGCAAAATTGCGGACTTTATTGAAGGTTAATCTAATTAACTTTATATGGATTCAGTAATTTAATTCTACAATAGATGTTATATCTAGCATTATTTTATAAACATTAACAATACTGACTTCCGTCAAAGTTAAATAGTTCACTTCTTAAGATCTCCTATTTTTATATTTGTCAATTGATTTGTTATTTATATAATTTTGAGTTACAAAAAAAAACAAAAAAAAAACAATCATTAAAACCAACCAATTGAATATTGTAATATATTTACTTGCCCCATTTATAATATGAAAAATCATTAGTTGGTTGGGGGGGGAGGGGTTGAGAGATAGAGAATTAATATTACATCAATTATAATATAATCATATATCATAAAGTCTAACGGACAAAACTAAGATAGTTTTATAATTAAGTTTTTTGGTCTTGACTCTAATAATTTACTTTCTACTCGTATTTATCATTTTATGCAGATAATATTATTAAAAATTATCATTTACGGTTGCTAGCTAAGTTGCATGAGGCATATTATCTGAAGATGAAAAGGAAGCGGAAGAAAGACATAAAACCCCAGTAGATTTCAAGATAACAGAACACAGACGAAGTTTAGCCCAGTGTCAGTGTCTGCCACGTAATTGAATGTTAAGCCGTCTGAGCTAATCTGCGTCTCGCCGCTCCGCGCTTTACTCGTACCTGGAAACCGCACATTCTCTAGAGAGACATAACAGAACACAGACGAGGTTACCTAGTGTCAGTGTCTGCCACGTAATTGAATGTTAAGCCGTCTGAGCTAATTCTGCGTCTCGCCGCTCCGCGCTTTACTCGCACCTGGAAACTGCACATTCTCTGTAGAGATAAGATTGAAATCTAACCGAGGCCCGCCTTTTTGTCTAGAAGTAGTTATAGAAATTATGCTGTACATTTTATAAATTAAAATTTTTCGTAAAAAATGATAATAATTACTATGTTTTATTCGCAAAGATAAGAGAAAGTAGACGTCATGCGTGATTGTCTTTTTGATATATTAAAGTAAGTTAAATTAGTATTGAAGAATAATTTGTATAATTATTCTGATACTACGATTACTGATTTATTGAGAATTTGTTAATAATGTAAGAATTATCTTAAAAATAAAAATTAAAGCTGTAAGCACGACATTGATAAAAAAGACTTTTTGCCATCTTTTGTCAAAACTCTTACTGTCATCACGAGCTCATAAAGTATATATGTTTACAAATATTGTATATATGTAAACATTCAATAAAAAAGAGCATTTAAATTTATTGTGTGAGGAAACATGTCATAAGTAATGTCAATGTAATCTCAAGTCATTCTTCCCCTTATTTTGAGGAACATGACTTGAGATTAGTGCCCTAAATTCTTCCTCATGGATCTCGATAGGAGGCGGCCCCTATCCCCTAACCTTACCCATCCGGAATATCCAGTAACTCCGGAAGCAGCGCCAATGTCCATATAGGAATAAGTGCAATTTATAAGCTTCTTGGGACAAGAACAAAACAGCGCTAATCTTGAAAATGGCTGGACCTAATTATATAATGTAAAAATGAATAGTTGGTGTCCATGAAAGGTTTATACGAAAAGAAGGATTGGAAGATTTTCTGAAATTTAACTGACACTTTGCATAACAGCTGTTGACACTTTAAAACTTTCTTTGACGGTTCTCATCAAAAAGGTTGAAATATTTTTTTGGAAATTTTAATTTTGTAAAATATTAAGTACATAGTGTTCACTAGTGGAATGCAGATAATAGTGAAAAAATTACCCTGTATAGTGTAATCCAGTTTGCGCCAATGACGACCAAAAACATCGAATGCATTAGAAATACCAAAGTACTTTGTTTAAAGTTACTGTTGGTAAATGGTGATGTCACAGGTGGCTAGTGACGTCACAGTGCTATTGATGTGGCTAACGTGTTGCTTGCGGCTAAGTGCTCATTGCTGGTCACATACTGCAATTAGATTAAAAAAAACTTACGATCACCAAATGCTTACTATAACTATATACGCTCAGTGTTCTTTATTGATTAAATTACGTGCTATTAGACGAACGGATTGATCAAATTATTTTCTTGATTTATGTTTAGACACTTTGTATTGTACCTATTTAAAAATTGTCACTCTTTTCTTATTTTTTTATATTACTTATCACATCATTATGCTTGCGTAGATCAAAATAATACTTTTACTGATATATTCTACATCCCCGTGTAATGGTTTACATCTCATGAGGCATAAGAATTGTTTTATTTTACAAAGAATTTAATTTAACCTAATAACATATTTTGTTATTTATTATTAAACATATAAGCTTAGATGAATGAAATTTTGTAACACTACGTACTGTTTCCTCCTCTTCCAGTATTACGTTTCCCATTACTTAAAAAAATATGTTTTTTTACTGACTGTTTAGTTGAATAAAAAGTTAACTCTCATAGATTACGCAGGTTACATGATTACTCTGTAAATCCCAGCATATGACATCACAAATTCTAACGCCGGAGGACAAGGTGGTATAGTGCCGCTGCGAACGAGTTTTAGTATTTCCGAACCGTGTTTGCCCCGTTGTTGGTTCTACGGTTCCGCCACATTACTAGGGAGTGTTTGATGCCATGTTTCTCTTTCTGTTTGTCTAAGATTATTTTTCAGTCTCTAACACCAGTAGCAGGGAATGGACACCTGTTATCGAAACGTGTATTTATTTTAGTTACAGTTAACTAACAACAGCATTCACACAATTCATGATTATCATTCAAAGTCAATACGTTAGTCTTGAAATGTATTATGAATTTTACGTAACTTGACTAATATTTAAGATTTTCTTTGAATTGCTGCAATTTAATTTTGAAACGCTGAGGTTTTATTATAGCCACGTAATAATAAATGAGTTAAGGTACGGCCGTTAAAGGTACATAAACTTAATACAGGATTTATTGCATATTAAAACAGTTTGCTTAGCGGGTTTATCCAATAACGTTTACGTAACAAAGATACTTGCGTAATACTCCTGGTAAAACATTGGTTACATTACTTTACTAAGACATAGTTTTAGCTACTCTTAGATCGCAATATAAATATACCGCTGCATTATGTGCCAAAGAGTTACCTTATACTTATAGTCAATATTATTCAACTTTTTAAACTGTGTTTTAAATTTAGTAGGCTACCATAATAAAATTAAGAGATTTTTATTGCATTGATTGAGTAGCAATAAACGTAAAAATTATAATAAGCTACATGCTCACATAACTTTAAAATCGTAACAGTAAATAGTCAAAAAATGTACACAAAATTAAAAATCACAACAATATAATGACGCATTACACTGAAAGGTTTGGATTTTTATTTAAATTGATAATAGATGTTCAAGGGTTTCACTGAGATCCCATAATTTTGTTATTATTTTTTTCTAATTATCTCATCCTAATCATACGATAACTATTCTAATTCTTTTCCGGAACAAAAAGTATCTGCTGACTCGTACAGGAATAGTACTTTATTTTCATTCATAAAATTAAATAAATACAATTTTTCAATGCTCAAAATACTTAAACTGAAAGTGAGAATTATAGAAAGCATTATAGATGCATAAAAAAAAGAAAATCAGATTAACCACTATGTTAACCCTTTCGCGGTGTGTTATGATGGACACAATATCTGTTCCGGGTAACTCGATGAGCAAAAGTTATGAATGTAAAGTGTAATGATTATACTATCGGGATTTTGTATAAGGGATTTCGTCTTATTTTAGGGAACAAACCACTTATGATGTGTTATGTGGGAGCCCTATACCAGTTTTGAATTAGGAACGTTTATGGCAAGTATAATTTCAATTTTTATTAATAAATAAAATCCAAATACAATTGCCACAGGCTCTTATTTTAATTTTAATCTTTTAAGAACACGAATTTCTGTTTATATGCCATTTATAGTTTGCATTGTTGAACTACAGCAAAACAGTACCTACTTCCGGCCATAGTAATCTACTTACAATATAAGTATTTTTGCCGTCGTTTGCCTTGATGCATGCATGTAAAAAATCTGGAGTCTTCTTCGATCATAAAGCATCTCCGAGCCAGTGTAATTTATATTTGAAATAAAGCCTCGAAAAGTATTTACTATAACTAACAAGAATAAACTTTTGTATTTTTTATGTGTACAATGCACATTTTGGATTCGAAAAATCCATCTTTATGTATTATTACGAAAAATTTCTTCCTCGAATACGAAATGTACATTGTTCAAATAAAAAAATACAGAAGTGTATTCTTGTTAGTGATTGTAATATACTTCCGTTGCCATTGTTACCTTTGCATTGTTGCCTCGATAATTAAAATATGAGTACATAATAATTTAGTCTGAAGTCTACATTAGTAAAAAAGTTACCATTCCTAGTCGTTTTAATAAGTTGTTTTGGCGTAGTAACTTTTGCATTGATGCATGAACCAAACATTTATATAAATTTGTAAAGGAAAGCCTGTATCGAAGAGGTTACCTCAGGTCATTACAGTTTACTTTTTGTCTAAGGCTTTTCCGGTGCCCTAGCAGCGTTTGTTGTCCGGATTAGGAACGTTGGTCTGAAAAAGCTCCTGCGGTTTAAAATATTTTCCGATGAAATCTATTTCAAACACCGTAGTAGTGCTTAAATTATTGTTTAAATCGAGATCGTATATACATAAGTTGTTCAGATAAGTCTACTTTATTCAAAAAAGTGACTTACAAGCAGCCTCTGTGTTCTACTTCCGGTCTAAGGTATTTCCAGATCTGGTAGTCTGTTGAGGGCATAATAAACATGTGTGTCAAATACAGCCTTGCTGTTTGTGAAAATTCTGTACACTTTGTATTTGGGAGCATAAGGCACTTGTAATTTAGATTTTTTATCGTTATAGAACTTCGGTAAATTGTAAAAAAAGGAAGTTTTTCTATGGGTGGAACCCCATTTATACCCATACGGGTGGTTGGTCTTATAAAAAGAACATTTCTTTTTCTGTTTAGACGATGGGACGCACATGTTTCAAATTTCAAAATAGAGAAAATGAAAAAATAAGTTTTTTAAGGATTACAACCCCAATGGTTAGTTGATCGTCATAAAATACAAACATAACATACATAACACACATAATTCATACGCACCATTCCTTCACTCATAATGTTTACACCATAAACTTCACTGATTTGACGATGAATGTCAATTGCTTTTAAGCCTTTAGCACAGAGAAAACGAATCACAACACGCACTTCACAGTCAGTGGGATTCTCGGTAGTCGGCGGTATTTTTAAATCACGTAAATAAACGAAGACTCGATCAAACGGCGTCGTAATGGCGTCTGTGGCTTCCAACTGATGTAGCTACACTACGCGCATGCACTAAACAGCAACTGCAGCGGTGCGGCAGCGTAATTTAAAAACGTTACTTACTTTAAAAAACATGCCTCGTGTAATAATCTGAGGCCGAGCTAACTTGTCTTGGGCAGTCTGGTGGTTTGCACATTTAAACGAGTACGCACTGGCCACAGTAAATTAACAAAACCTGCTGAATTAAATTGGTGTTAAAAATAAAGATTTTAAATAATAGTTTATTAATTTAAATGTCCAAAGATAATGACTAAAAATTTCCATTATGAGACCAATGCCGAACTTTTTGATCGTCTTTGTTTAAGACTTGTAAAAGTAAAATACTGTTCATCTGTAACTATGTATATAAAAATGTTATAATCAGATCAAAAGTATCCGAGTTATGATATTTCAAAGCTGTAGTTTGGTTGAAAAGCACCTAAAACCGGTATGTAGGAAATATTAAATGTGGAATGAAATGTAAGTTGAGGAAGGAATCTTGTTTTTTGTTCCTAGTTTATGTATGGTGATAGAAACTGCCCATAAGATCAATTAAATCAATGAATACCTCTGTTTTATATTATAATATATATTTATAAAGAATGCAGTGTCTTCTTTGTAATTTTTATTATTAAATATTAACAGTTACTTGAACCTCATCAATGGCTTCTTAAAATTTTTTTTAAGGTTCAAAAAATCATTTTTTTTATACAGTGTTTTATCATTTTTAATTTTGTAAAACTTTAAAGTGATTTGGCCAGGTAAAAGGTTAGATTTTTTTAGACCTAAAAAAGAGTATTAATTTAATTTGAATTATATTAATGAGAAAGTAATATTTGTTTTCTTTGTTTCAGCAATGCAATGATGTCGGTCTGATGACATACCTGGGCACAATAACCAAGGGATGTAACGATATTAACCAGTTTGTTACTCGTTTTAACACGCTCTACGATCGCCTTGGTGTAGGCGGCGATCAAGAGGTCTCTTCTTTTAATTTAAAAAAAGATATTGCTGTGATTATATATGTAAAACTGTTTCATTAAATTTATTTTACTATTTTCATTTCCCTACATATCTGATTCACTTCTATTTATTTTATTCCTCTATCACCAATTTAAGAGTTAGTAATAGAATGTAATTTTTATTTTGGTATCAATAATAAAAGTGTCAAATTTATTGGGTATGCAAGGTATAAATTTCTAGTGAAAATTGGTATAAAAAGCATTATACTATATTTTTTAAGAAGTAAATATTTCTTGTTTTACTAGTGGCTTTACATATTTGTGTTACACAGTTATAAATATATGTATTCCATTTTTATTCAAATTTGGCATGAATATTTCATGAATAAGTTGAAGATTATATAAGGATTTGATGAGAACGTAGAAAGACCAACACATTTGTATCACCCAAAATATGTAAGGAGAGTATTGGGCTTTGTATTACACTCAGTTGGAGAGGAGTCCCCAGTGGTTAGACTATTCAACCACACTGTATTATTTCTACACTTTTTAACTTTTCATATTTCATCGTTATATGTTACACTAACCTCATATTCTTTTCTAATATTTAGAAGTATTATTTTGTAAAATAAAATAAAAACATTGATACATCTTAGGGATTGAGATGAGAAGAATGAAAATGTTACTATTGCATACACCGGAGGTATCCAAACATTTCATTTGAGGGCCAAAATGATCTTTGAAGGTAGGCAGGCCAAGAACTTTCATATGTATTTTGTTGAAAAACAATGTGGTTATAGGTATGTATAATAATTACCAAAATATGAAAGTTATACATTAACTGAGGCAATGTAGTAAGTTTCTAAAGAAAAGAATCAAAAAGTAAAAAATTCAGTTTGTATTACTAAAATTAATATTGTGTAAAGTTTTGACAAAAAATTATTTTCTATTAGCCATGCCATCCCATTACGTTAGGTTATTGGCCTTTCTTTGGAACCAGAACTTACACTCATGCTACAGAATGAGTCACCTAGCTCAAACCAAGAATACCTGACAGAATACGTGGCTTCCCTCTCCACTCCTCATAAGAATACATGCATTTTTTCAGTAATGCTTCTACCGTGGAGAGGTCTGTAGTTGGTTCAAATTTCTAGGACATCAAAAAGTTGGTAATTTAACTTCTATCCCTGTTTTACTATTATAAAATGGTTTAGTGTTTCTATTTAGGCCATGATGCATACATGAAATGAAATGAAAAATGTCTTTATTGAACAAATCAAAAACACATTCAATTGGCGAGGTTAGGACCATTAAGTCCTCTCTTACACCTAACCATACATGTGCCACGTTTAAACATTGTGAGATATGGTGAAGTTGGGGAATTATTAATGAGTTAGTGAAGGTTTTGCCTTTGACATATACAGAGATAGCTGTGGATTTAAAATTTGTTAATATTGACCAAAATATATCTTGATTCTCACTTTCTTTTGAAACCTTTACAAAATAATAATAAATTATAAACTTAAAATAGTTTTTCTGCCAAAATTATATATTATTGCTCATAAAAATAATTCTATCAAATGTCTACGTTATTTTACCAACTATATTGCTGTTAAATTATTCCTGCTAAAATGCTGTTTAATATTTTGATCAAATTTTTACATTTTTAACGTTTAGTACGAAAAGACGGGCTACAATGAGCGGTTTTACAGTCGATTTCTATTTAAAACTTGGCGTAAACAAACTGGTTATAATGGAATACTGCATTTAATAAAAAGCCAACTGTGCAAAAAACCTGCATGAATATTCAACCAGGTTTACATATTTAACTCCTGGAATCTTGCAGCTTCCTCGTGATCGAGTTTTGTTAAAACGCTGCTATACCGTGGGAGTTAAACTGGTTTTACACTGAATTTACGTTTGAATAGTGGAATTTAAATTTTAAAAAAGGAATACATTGTATAGGTAAATTTTACAAATGATTTGTTAACGTAGATAGTAGTTATATTGTATAACTGAACACCATTCCTGAAATACCAGTCATTACCATACTCATGCTAATACATTGTTAATATTTCAGGACTCCTATTTTAACATATTTTTTGTTGATAACATGAAATTCAATAGATTAAATTCAGATTATAAACTGAAGAATGCAATAATTTTTAGTTGTGGTAAAGGGCTCAGTGTTAGGAAGTCCACGCCATGACTAGGACACCTGTTTTCAGTTTGTAATTTGTAATTCAAGATAAATACATTTACATCTCAAAAGCGTCTCTCTTCGAAGTGATTTATGACTGCACAATGCTAATTTAATGATGAAATATATTACGATTAAATAGTTTCAGTATTTGTATTAATTATTCTGGTGATTAATGCGTTTTACTCGGTTGATGAGTTCATGGTGAGTCGCTAGGATAACTAAATGGTATTGGCAAAAATCAGTCAAATTGTGATCTGGTGTATCCTAAATGAATGTGTGTGTGTGTGTGTGTGTTGTGTGTGTGTGGTGTGTGTGTGTGTGTGTGTGTGTGTGTAATGCTTGTATGAATGGATGGATGTATTATTAAATTAGAATTTTAACTTTTATAATCGTATTATAACGGCAAGCTATGGTTCAATTGTTTGTTATACTAGAAGTGAGTATCAGTAGTTACCGATGAGATAAAAAATAGAATATTGCCTAAAGCAAAACGCAGCATGGAAACTAAGCTTTAATTGTTGGTACTTCATTTACAAGCTAAAATAGGAATGTTGTACCCACCTATAACTAGAGCGAGTAACGAAATAATTATATATGGAGTATTAACAAGTTTGCCATTTCTTACAAATGTAAATATTTTCCAATGAATACAAAATGTGCTATGTATACAATATGCTATAGTATTAGTATAATACATAAAAACATATACAATGACGTAAAACATATTATTAGTACTTAAGTTAGAGGAGATTGCAGACATAAACCCTTTGATGCATTATTATTTTTGCATTTATACGTCACATAACAGATAATTTCAACGATTATTATTCGATAATATTATAGATTAAGTAAAATCTAAACATTTTACATTACTCTAAAGCTTATTTAGAAACATGTTTGATATTAAAACTGTCTGTAAGCCATTCAATTGTTTTGGTCAATAACCACAAATTTAGTAATATTTACTATAGATGAAAATAGCCGGTTGGAACATTGCATAGCAGATAGAACGAGTGAGAAGTGTCAACGTTCAGTGCATTTTATACTGAACATTCCATCAGTGACAGCTGTTCGCGAGGCTTGTCACAGTTCACCAGTAAAATCGGATAGCAGCAGATCCTGGTTTCAACAAACGTTGTAGGGGCGAGCATGTTCATACGTGCGCTATTGTTCACTCACTCAGGGTATTTTTTCTGTAATTATTAATATTTTGTTATAATAAAGAAAACCAACACATGGGAATTTTATATCCATTAATAACTAGAAGTTGTGGTTGAAAATTGTACTATTCATCATTTAATAAAAATTAATAAGTAAATTTTATAGCAATGTTAAACATAATAATAACACACAAGACTAAATACTAAATTTGTCCATAAAACAGTTCCTAAAATACCGTATACAAACATATAACCGTGGAGTGTGCATTGACTGTCGGGAGGGGGGGCAGCTTCTTATCACAACTACTTCATCTTGAATATTTTCTCGTGGATCTACATGAGTAATCTGTGTAATGCCTATCCTTCAAACTATAAAGATTAAAGTACTACAATGGTTTATATTCTTCACTCTGAAATTTACCTCAGAAATTATACAAGTATGTTATAAAGAAGACTACATTGGTCCAATTTCTAATGAGGATTTCAAACATATACGTATATTGTAGCCATCTAATTTAATGCATTCCACTTTAATACGACAATATACTTGATCGTTAACGTAACTGTAGAGGTATATGATTAAACGTATCGCAATCTGGTTTGAGAACTTGTATTGGAATGTAATATACTCAAATATAGAACATAATTTATACATTATTAGCCAGAATAACCACATAATGTTATTTTATGAAAAATGGCACTACTTGCAATAAATGAAGAACAATATTAACTTGCAATGTATGCAAGAGTATCCTGATGGTAGATTTTACAGACACCAATAAACGATACTCTACACACAAAATAATCAAATTTTTCACACTATTTATACAGTGTAATATCACAATATTATTAGTGCAATATTTATTATGATTAAATAATATTAAAAATTTTAGCTAGGTTGTTTTCAGTTTAGAGGTGTATAATCGCCACACATCTGAGTTTAGCAATCAAATTTAGAGGAAATTTTCAATTATTAAAACATTATTGCCCAATATCACGTCCAAGATCAAGTGTTCTTTACCAAGAACAATATTGAGCTCCATTTTCGAGATATGTAAATTCTAATTATTCATTGGTCATTTGTAGGTATGTAAGTATTATGATTTACAGCTCATAGACGTTGAGAGCTCCAAAGACAGGAAGCTGTCAGAAGCTAGAGCTCACATGGACTAAATGCTCTAAGAGGCTGAGAACACGCAGTCTCCATGATCTCCAAATAATGGGTGGGAGGGGGGCTTCCAGAATCCGGAGCTTGGAGAGACGGATACTCTTAGAGACTGAGATCTCTTATTATGTATGATCTCCAGACAGAGCGCTGTCAGAAGTTGGAGGTCACAGAGGTTTCAATGCTCCTAGAGTCTGAGAGCTCTAAGGGTCTATTATCTCCAAATTCAGGGATCTGACAGAAGCTGGAGATAATACAGGCTGATTGCTTGTAGAGGCTGATAGATTTCAGAGTCCAGCTTTCAGATATCTAGATAGAAAACTTTTAGATAGACAGAATCTGGGTTGAATTCTCTTAGAGAATATTAGCTCTAAAAGTCCCTGAACTCTAGACAGAGAGCTGCCAAAAGCTGTATCTCCCAGAGACCAAATGGTCTTTAGAGACCCTTAGCTGCCATAAATTATAAAAGAAAGAGTATTTTATGGTATCATTAATTTATATTAAGAGACTTTAAGAAAGACATCGCTTAAGCTTCTATGTACTAGTCCATAAATAAGGGTAAATATTTGAAATTATTTATAATATCTTAAATAATACTCGTACTTTATCACACTTTTGAACGAATCATGTACATCCTATTAACAATCGTTGTTTTGTATATTACAATATAGGAGTATGAACATGTTATTTCTGTTCTTTGATTATTAAAATATAGTAAAATATTCATTTTTACATACTACATTATATTGCTTGTTATTTGTATGACATATTATAATAATTTACTTCTCAGAAAAACCAAGGAGCATCAGAATTGTTTGTGAACGTTGCTAGTCCATAACAGGGTTTAATTTATCCACTTATTATTCACCCTAGGAGTAATTAATCCATACTTACTGTACGTAAAAGAAATGAAAAATCTACAAAGTCAGTAATAGCGTAGTCATCGCTTTAGTTTTTTCAAATACTTGTAGAGAGATAAATAACCAGCAGGAATGCCAACAAGAGGGTGTCGGCCTCCAAACTGCCAAACCTTAACAAATTGGCGACCCACCTCAACTGAACTATTGCGTTCCTTCACTTAACATCTCTCTAGGAATTCAGGAGTAGAATGTTCCCTCCGTTAGACTAAAATAGCGTATGTAATCAGTAAACTAACTAAACATGTTACAAACTGTATCACTATAACTTGAAGCCGCTTTTATTCTCCGTATAAATTATTCTGTAACTTACAATGGTAAGCTGTCAATTCGTGCAGTAAATAAATTTTAATGCTAATAATACAAAATTTTAAGGTCCTCATTTTGTTTGGATAACAAAATTTATATGTGATACTATTACTATTTGCAAAGTTGTTATTTATTTGAACAATACATAATCCATAACAATATAATATTTTAATACTCTATGTCTGTGTTATTACTGTTACCATATTATTACAAATCTAGCACCAAAGACATGTAAAACTGTGATTGCTGTTATTGTTAATGACCACATATGTCTAGAAATGATTTTATAACAGTTTTTTTTGTCACTTACTACTGAATAAGTTAAAAACTCATTGTCAGTTCAGTGATGTTACTTAAGACAGATATAATGGTAGAGAAGAGAAGATGCTTTTCAAAGTGAAGTGTTAACATTGAAGGATGGAGTGGAACACTTCAACACGAGATTAACATCCGTACCGGAGAACTGGAGCAATATCAGAGATGAAACAAGTTAGGTATATTGCTTATAGCCCACAGATCAGAGAAACTGATATACTAGTTCTGGAGATCTTTTAAAAGAGTATAACATTAAATACCTCGTTAGGTAATTTGCCGAAAGAGGGAACACAGAATAGATGGAAAATCGCGTCAAATATCTATTACTGTACAGCTTACAATTAATTCAGTCGTAGCTTAAAAAAACTGAATATTTACTAGCTTGTACCACTAGCAGTATTATATGTGTAACTGATACAGTGAAACTAATAGTTGTGCAAATTAAAATAACAAATTAATCCGATAGTATGTACAAGAAAAAACTAGTTTTACTATCAAGAAAGATCTGATTAATAGTAAAATTAAAGTGGCCAATAGCGGCCAGTTGTGTATTTTCGACCTTATCGAGAAATACCAAAAAATTATCCTAAAACGTCCCTTACTTTTTATATAAATCTCGGACGTAAATAAAAAATTTGATCACTGTTGGTGAACTATTCATCCACGTTTGGTTATTTTCTTGTATGAAGGTTGTAAAATATTTTCTGGCTTTATCACAAACTCGGATGTATGTAGTCTTGAAACCGCCATAAAATAATGGAAAAGTGTTTAATTTTGATAATTGAATAGCCTATTACTTTTAATGGCTAGTGTATGGTGTTTATTCCGACACTCCCATTGTAACTCGCAAGTAAAAATGCAGGAATCGATGAAATTATAAGTTACCCAAAATGTAAGTCTACGACTGTAAAAGATAATATTTTAAATTATACCTCAATTATTTCAAACGACAGTATTAAAAGAGTCCTAATGTTAGCAAAGAATATATTTTTCAGCATTAATAGGAATATTTTATTATTAGTGGAATATTTATTAAAAGACTGATTTCCGTAAATTAATTACGTGTTATAACATTACCTTCGTCAAATTGTACAGCTTCTAAACGCTTCCTTTTGTAACACTTTGCAAAGTTCCACATTGTCCACCATGTTTAATTGGCATTTACGAACGAATAGTATGAAACCATAATCAAACATTCAGTGTTGTATCAATTCGATGCTTTCATTGGTTGATATTGGCTATTTGATCATGTAGTGACGTTGTTTCCCCTGCGGTAATGGGTGTGTAAATTGGAAATTGTTGTTTTCATGACAGATCTGCGTTTTATTGCACTACGATTTCTCAATGTGAACCAAAATGCTCCATAAAGCTTGGTCTAATGATATAATGCGTATTTTATTGTAATTACAGTTAATTACATATCCATGCAGGTTTTATAAGCACTTTCTCTGTTACTGTCATCCTTTGCGTCACATATTACTGTACTTACTGCAATTACTGTACATGCATTTTACTGCAATCTTCCGAAGTATATAAATAAATATTTCTTTTCAAACTTTAATAACCAATAAACTACTGTTGCATTGTACAGGGAAGTAGGAGTACGCCACACCATGTGTCACGTAACAGGCTTCGCTTAGGTTCAATGCAATACTTAGAGTCTGCAACTTGCATTATTGAATCATCGTGCTGATAGGCAATCATAGAGCAAATAAAATTTTACATCCCCTGGCAAACAAAAGAGGCATTGTGTCAGCTTACTTGTGATAGGCTCCAACGATCCTCTGGCCAATTCAATAGTTGGACAAACAACATTATAGAACTCATTTTCTCATTTCTTTGTAGAAATCAAGTTTAATGCAAAATTTCGACTCTACACATGCAGTCTTTCTCAGACAAAGTGAAGTATCAAGAATAATACGAGGTTATAAACAATTATTATAGCGTTTTCATAATAGTCTATTTGCTTACATTTGAACGTTTCCGTTTAGATGGATCTCCGTCTACTTTCTGGTTAATTCAAAAGGATAGTAAAGTTGAAAGTTCACGTGAGTCATTTAAGAATTTTGAACCTTTAATACTAATTATTACAAAAAAAGCTTGCATTATTCTCTACTATTCAGAAAGCAATAATATTGTATTTTCTACATTTTGCACGGTTGATTATTTTCAACCCAATAACTAAGCAGTGTTAAAATTCTAATTCCATTAAACACAACCATTAATAACTGCAAATATGCTAGTGCCTTAATGTATTACAAATGTCAAGAACTTGAAACTAAATACACCAAAAATATCAGCAAAACATGAATTGTGAAATATCAACAAACTAAATAGATTCTCGAATGTGGACTATTCATATTGTTTCAAACTATATTTAGTTTCCCTGAAACTAACCCTGAAAATGAAAGTTTCATAAATTAATCCAATACCAGGGATCAAGTTCAAAACTAAATTGAAATCTGATCCATACAGTTAATTCTGTGTAGATAATATTTCCCCCTGTACACTAATAACCAGGAAAATTGCAGATACGACTCAATTAGACGATGAGAGTTCTAAGTTCAACGTCCGGGCTCGACAAGCCAGTCACGTACACACTTCCATCTGATTAGGAATTGGTGTTGTAACGCCGGTAAATGGCAAACAGACAATAACGTCATTCACTGAAAGTTTGATTGATTAGAGTTTAGAAACAGTAGCAGGTAAATTTGCTAATCAGATTTAACTAGTAAATAAACATTTGAAGATTTTACACGTCAAGGACAATCTGACCTCAGTTGACTTATGCTTAACCTTTATTTCAACTTATCAAGCATTTGCATTACTAATGGTTTGGTTAATAATAAAAATAAGTTATTCTTCTTGAAAAAATATCTAAATTGTTTATTATAAATTAGTTAATTTGTTTAAAACAGTCTTTATTATATTTATTAATGCTAAACAACACATAGTGTACTAAGTACTACTCGTCTCTATAAAAATGGTGTATTTTTAAAGAAAGAAAACAATCTGGTTATCTTTAATAGAAGTCCTTTTGTTGTGTTAATCTTACGTTAGTAGTAGATGAAAAGTTAAATATAGTAAAACTAGGTATATTACATTCACAATACAATAAAGCGAAATTATTGTGTAACACTTTAAAAGTTAAAATTGTCGCCATTTGCATGATTCAATAGATGATATAAGCTTAGCTATAATCCAGCAAAAACGATGCAAGTGATGATCTGGGTGGTTTAACAGATTGCATGGTTTTGGATTTGTCACGTTCAGAGGGGTGTACACAACAATGGCTCGTGTACAATTGGTTTCATATAAACAGTATCGGGAATTTAAATATTTGTGCTCGTATTTAATCCCAGTTCAAATAAAAACAAGCGATTGGGCACGGACATGTGCTCACAGAATTTCAGGGTAAGCACGAGTGTATGCTTGCATTACAGTTTAAATTTTCAATATTTCGCGCAGTTTTAATGCATAATAATTATGACAGTAATTTGGTATAATATAAATAATTGTATACAATTTCACATCGTAAAACTGTTGAAGTGAAAACAGGAAAAGCCAGTGACAGAAACAGTGAGTGATTACTCATTAATACTTCACAATATGTAGAATGAATGTTTAATTTTATCCCTGAAAAGTCATTAATTAACACCTTTAAATTATATAACAACTTAATAAAATTATATTGAACGTAGACTAAACAACTATGTACATAGTTATAAATGATATAAATATAAAAATTGATAAACATGTTGGTTACACAGGGGTAAACCACATTCCACATCGAAAGAATTATACAACTATGAATGTGGTTTATTACGTGACAACAGTGTCAAAGTCCAATTTCCAGCATTATTAACATATGTGATCATAGTTATTATTGGTCAAATAACTCCATCAGTATTGGACTATTTAAACAGTATGGCCTTTGTGAGTTCAACTACTTACAATCCATACTGAATTTGTGTTATTTTGTTATTTCAATAAATTATGTTACATTAATAATCAGGAAGTGCTAACTGTTGGTGTAAAACACCAAACTTCCTGCCTACGTCACGTTCACAATGATGACCATCCTTCTATATAAAAAAACAGAAAAAGTGTTAAAATTCAACGTATTATGAAGACGTGCTTAAAAAGGAAATTTGAAGATACTATATAGTTAAAATTTTACGGAAAAATGGCGAGATCCCCAAAGCAGATTGATAACTGAGAACCAAAAATATAAGAAAGCTTTTTCATTGTACTACATTGTACTCGTATTTATTTATGATTGAAAGTAGTATGCATATTCAGCATGCTAACGTATAGTGGCGCATGTCTCGTACAGGCAGGTAAACTGTAAAGCAGTGGAAAATAACTTTTTAGGTAACGGTGAAGTTTAGTCCCTCAGGACATTGAAACAATTAATTTTGCAGCTCACAAACTGACATGATTACTCTTAACTCTCCAAAAGTATAAGCCATACTTACCCTTTTAAGACATATAAACAACCCAGACTCTGTTAATTCTTTATGGAAAATAATGGCTTTCATATTCCAAACTAAAACATCCGGTTTAGTTTTAAAGTTAGGCGTAAATTTAAATCAAATTTATTATAGGTTTCTACAATATTTGACCAAACTAAATTTAAATGCATTTCTTTTACTAGTCTTTTAAAACGCAGAAGAAACATATTTGGTTGGTTTCTCTCCAAATAACAAGGAAAGTACTAGCTCAATATTTGATTACATATGTTAACAAACTTAGATAAGAAGACGTAGAAAGTAAAGTACATTTAAAATAATTTTCACGTGTAGCCTAAATCTAGTTGTATTTAATTACAGATTGATAATATATTTATAAATATACAAATATTAAACCAAATATTAATGTGTATGCTTAAACCGTTCATATCTCCCCTTTGATAATTCTGTATTATTGCCTATTTCATTAAACTTGTAGTCATTGTGTCTCATGGGACATTGTGTTTCAAAACAACTGTGCGCAGGCTCAGTTACGTCAGATAATTGTGTCATTGGTATATTATAAACAGTTGTTATAATTTGTCACTAGTAAAATGTTCTTACTATATATATATATATATATTTCTCTCAATCACTTTGAACTATGCTCAGATATGATTACTTATAGAAACATTAACTTCTATTTAATAGTAAGAGATGATAGCCAGCCTACAAGCACACACTAAAGCGCGGATTTACCAGGCATTCTTTGATAGCAGCAGCTACTGCTGAGTTCTTACATGACTTAATCATACAAAAAACATTAAATTGATTATTTCTAAATTTCTGCATTTCGGAATTAATCTTAATAAACACGCCAATGTAACTCATCCTACAGAGTGCTTCTCTCGAAGCAATTGGCGTTTAATGATCAAACATTAACACTTGTACTGCTGACGTCTTTAGCTGTCCAAGAAATGTGCAGACAACTTTTGTTGTCTAAGTTAGTAAAAGTATTTTATTTTTAAAACATGTTTTACATTTTTTACAATAAAAAGATTATTATAATCAAACAAACCTTAAATAATAACAAAATGGGTTCACATACATTATGTTATATGACCACTACGTAGGGCCGGATGTGGTTGCCCCTCCCAATCATCGCATTCCTGTCTCATTGTTTCTAATGTCACGCCGTAAGACAGCAGGAAGTGCCGACAATAATATTTTGTTAATACGCTACTTTTGCCTGCGCCGGTGTTATGTATGTTCTTTCTTTCCTTTTTACCGCCAAACTGTATCTTAGTGTACATCTTAGTGTAAGATATCTATACATTTTTTTCATTAATCATTCATCATCATGATACTTTGACTTTAATAATAATTGGATTTCATTGAACTTACTAATTATTTGTTGATAATTTTATTACGGTTGAAGAAAATATTAATTTCTTCCGATTATATATCATGCAACAATAAAATTGATCCAAAATACTCGATAAGAAGAGTTTCAATAGAACTCAAACATAAAAAATTGTCATCAGCTCCAAACAAATGCACGGTTTGATTTTCTCATTTACTTTGACAATTTCATAACAATAGTTATGGAAAAGTTAAATCTAGGAGAAACTCGCAAAGCAATGCGATTACAGCTAAACCATTGGCGTAATGCAGCTCCTGAGTAAATGTATTGTCTTGTAACCAGCTTAGACTAAAGCCATAAAGTACCTGAAGATTTATATAATCCTGCACTTTCCATTATTTGGAGTTACAGCTACGTAAAAACTCATTTAAATAACTCTTACTTTTTTATGAATTATTAAAATTAATTATGATTTTATATTTGTTCTCGTTTGCTAATGCCATCCAAGAGTAAATTAAAATTTATTGAAATTCAAATATTATTGATATTAGATTACATTGGCATTGTAAATTGTCCGTTTCATGCAAGAAATCGTTGATATATAATAAAATTACCTTGAAAATGAATAAAATATTATTTACAAAGTGAAATATATCCTACAATGTTAAATTACGATACAACCGATCAAAATCTTTCGGAACAGATTTTCCTACGGAAATGTGTCATTAATGGTTATTTTCTTGGTACTGAGTCAGTAGCGCTTATTATGAAGCCGGAGCAAATGTTTATAGACAATAAGTAAAATAGTCGATAGCTGCAACATAAACAAGCGTGATCAATACCCAGCACCATGCAATTATCACCAGTCCATTATAGTTGACCGTTACTGACGATATAATCAATCAGTCCCTTACTGCAAATTGGAATTAGTTACGTTCATATCGTGATATGAACACCTCAGAGAAATATGATCGCATTATAACTATAACTATTAATAGTTCTTCTTTAATAAAATAACTATAAGTAAGTAGTTTGTAAACTTGTTGCCAACTGGAATGCAATGTAGCCTGTTTTAAATCACCAATAATATTCTGTTTTTTAGTTGCGGTTCCACTCGGCAATATGTGGATGGTTATACAATTTCAGTTGGAGTTATAAATAAGGTGTTAAATATTGTATTTCTTAAAAATGTTGTTACTTGGTGAAGAAAATTGTACTATGCTCAAAGAAATAACCATTGAAATCGTAAGACGGCACTCAATTCCTTGTTTATTCTGGTGGTATATACTTTTTTGCTGATTAAAAGTGAGGTTTTCACTCAACCACACTAAAATCAGCTAAGAACGATTGAGCACGACCTTGACTAGATTCCAGCTGAATCAGTGCGCCTCTCCCACTATATGACTTTAAAAAATGTCAGTATTTCTGTTAAAAATACATTTCGCGTCCTTCTGTTCTTCCTACTTCCTACATCCTCATGGCCAAGGATGAGTACTATTCTAAACAATTAGATAATACATTTCCTGTCATAGATGAAAACGAATTCGGATACATCTTTTTCAAGATATTTTTGTAATACTAATTTATATACTTTTATCTCATTTTATCCAACATGCCCAAATGGATTAGGTCAAAACAATGCGTTGAAAATGCATCACCAATACATTTAGTAAAATTATTTATACAATTTTAAAACTTGTCAATGTCTATTGTAATATAAATTGCTGTTGGTAGAATCCTTCAAAGGATACATTACTTTTAGGAATGGCTTTAAGGTTGCCAATATGCCAGTAACGCACAATCTGACCGCTAGATCGCATTTGCATGACCGTTTCCTATTTTCTACTGTTCCTGAGATTACACAGCCCGCTGGCCCATTCCTCCTCCACAACAGAAATAGTTGTCTTTGTCCAATCTACTCTCCATCACTCTCTTAATACTCATATATATAAATGCTTTTTATTATAAAAGAATAAAAAACTATATTTAAACGGTGAACTTCATTTAGCCAATTGTATTTTTTCCAAACTGAACATGTTTTGAATAGTTTATTTGTTTGCAACAAATTATTTTAACATTATATGCATATAAATTTATTCATAATTTAATTAGAAATAATTAAAAGTACTTAACTTAAACTAGCAAAAGCTCACTGATGGTAGTTTTTTTGTACAAATGTGTTTGTTTAGTTAAAAAAGTACATAGATACTACTCAAATACTGATAAAAGCAAAACATACATCCTTATCGGTGACGTCAATGCAAACCTAATTAAAACAGATAACAAAACTGAACGTTACTTGGACGTGATGTATGAGACTGGTTTTATGTGTGGTATTACGGAAACCGACTAGAGTCGTAGGGGACAGTAAGACTTGTATAGCCATATATTTGTGAAGCACAATAACTATGATCAGATTAAAACTGCTGTAATAGCGAATAATATTACAGATCATTACAGTATTGTGTTAAACATTGAAATAAATTACCCTCGGTCTAATCCAAGCTATCCAATTGCCACTAAACTACATCTTAGACAAATACAAATTGCATCATAACATAAACGGGTGTGACTGGACTCATGTTATTGACACAGCGGATCTCATACTAGCGCTAATCTGTTTTTAGCCACTATAAAAGACTGTACGGACAACGCGTGTAAAAATATTACTAATACCAAAACCGAGGACTACGTAAATTGAAACCTTGGATTACGGAAAGCCTAGTACGGTCTATCAGGAAAAGAGATAAATTGAGTAAGCTTTTGAGAAAACAACCATTTAATACTGATTTGAAACTTTATTTCATGACATACAGGAACAGACTGGACAGACTTATAAGGATTACAAAAAATAACTACTTTAGGACAAAAATTAACAATAATTGCAATAACCCTAAAATTTTTTTGGCAAGCCGTCAACGAAATGAGTGGAAGGACTAATAAAAATGACGGATTTCCTCTAGAACAGTATACAGGTAACAGACAGTACGCGGGACGATGAATGATGTAAGTAAACAGGTGGCCGACGAGTTCAATGACTATTTCTCACAAGTTGGATTTAACTTGGCTAGCTTAATCGACTCGAGCGGTCCTCTTGTTGTAGACGATAACGACTATACTGTGGACTCTGTTTTTTTACTATGAGAAACTGTCACGGAACAAGACTTATACAACTGTGTCAGTAGCTACGCGGAGGCTCAGCTCCTGGGTACGATTGCATTTCCGCTTCCTTTCTTAAAGACAACTTTCAGCTGTTTTGTGAACCTTGCTACACATTATTAACAGTAGCATACGTTCCGGGAAGTTTCCCGATGCTTTCAAGGTTGCTAAAGTGATTCCACTGTTTAAGAGCAATGATATTACAGAAAAATCTAACTATCGTCCAATTAGCTTACTTAGTGTCTTCTCTAAAGTTTTAGAGAAAATCGTAAGAAATCAACTCACGGATTATATTGAAAGACTAAATATTCTGACAGACCGCCAGTTTCGGGGTCAGGAGATCTAAAAATGTGGCCGATGCGCTGTTCTCAGTAACGAAAGATATCAATTTGGCATTAAGCAAAGGTAACCGATGTTTATTAATATTTCTAGATCTAGCAAAAGCATTTGATACGGTAGACAGGAAAAAATTACTTCAGAAACTTCATTTGATTGGCGTACGTGGAACATCATTTAACTGGTTCCAAACATACTTGGCTAACAGAGAGCAGTTTACAACTATCAATGGTGTTAATAGTGACCTGAAACCCGTCAACTTTGGTGTAATCCAGGGGAGTACTCTTGGACCATTATTATTTTTAGTTTACATGAATAATATTTCAAAAATCAATATTTCCGGTAGCTTGTATCTTTTTGCTGATGACACTGCAATTTTATTCCAAGCGGAAACGTGGGACGATATTTTCGTAAAAGCAGCTCAAAGTATGTCAAAAATAAAAAAAAATGGTTTGATCAAAATTTGTTAACCTTGAACGTTGCTAAAACAAAATTTATGCCCTTATAATTACGCGAATCCAGCTACACTTCGATTAATAGTATTAAGCTCCACGTATGCGACGACTTCACTCGTAATACTGATTGCCCTTGTGACATAATTGACCGTGTTAATGAGTATAAATATCTTGGCGTTATGTTTGACAATCGATTGACGTGGACTGTACACGTAAGCTATATAAATAAGAGATTAAGGAAAATGATTTTCGCTTTTCAACAATTACATGATGTGCTGACAATTAGAGAAATTAGGATGGCATATTTCGCATATGTGCAGTCAATTATTGTGGGGGGAATTTTAGCATGGGGTGGGTGCTTACAGGACAGTTATAGATCGGCTTCTCGTCACACAGAAATCTATTATGAAGGCGGCATTGGGGAGGTGTCGAAGGTACTCTTCGGATGCTTTGTACAATGAAATGCAAGTTTTGGATGTTTAGACAGCTTTACATCAAAGCACTTGTTATTTACGTTTTTAAACATCAACCAAACCTATTTGACTCTTTGCCTCATGAATATTCCACAAGATACGCTACTACAGGACAGACTAGAATTCCGAGATTAATTAAAACCTTCTCTACTACTTAATACATATTATATAGCACACATTATTTTTAATAAATTGCCGGATTCCATAAAAAATACTAATTATATAACAATTTTTTCTCTAAAAAAGAAGAATTATTAATTGGCTAAATTTGGTGGGAAGAGATCGTACTGAATTCTTAATTACATCAAATTATAGACAATAGATGATGTGGGTTAGGATGGGAGGCGGAAAAATGAATATAAAGTGTTGGTGTAACAGGCATGTAAGGATGTAAGCGTGAGTATGTTTGAAATATACTGGAAGCATTTGGGTTGTTTGGAAGTATATAGCTAATAAGATTGTATGTATGTTGGCTTGTAAGTAAATATTAGAAAATAAGTAATATAGTGTGAGCGAGTTTTTTAGTTTTTGTTGTAAATATGTGTGTGCGAATGTGTGTGTGTGTGTGTGTGTGTGTGTGTGTGTGTGTGTGTGTGTGTGTGTGTGCTGCACGCGAGCATTTGCGCGCGCGTGTGTTTGTGAACTTGAGGTGTGTGTGTCTTCTGGGGGAGGTCATGCGAGACTATACTTTGATGCCATAAATATAGATAACAACCCTCGATGATAAGGAATGGTGAATTTTTGTACGCAGTTTTTCCGATGTCCGTCTGCAAACTAAGAGTTGCACCAAGGCCTGTCCGTGGTCTTGATCTCCGACAGTTGGTCGTTTTGTCCTTCTAATAATTATTTCTAATCACTTACTTCATCTAGATACATTCTCACTTTAGTTTTATTTTTCATTCTATGAAACATTATTTTTACTTTATTTTACTTAATTTTTTTTACTTAATAAGATATAACAAACATTTTTAAGGTTTGAAATACCAATCAAGTACTTTGTGGTGACTCGTTCTCACGCACAGGCTTTAGTAGCCCATGTGAGAATATTTCTCAAATAATTAAATTAGAAAAAATATAAATTTATTTTACACAATATACGTTTAAAACCCAAATATTTATGGTAATTGTATTTTTAGACAATGAATATATTAATATAATTATATCATTTGTATATTTTTTTGGAGAATAAACGATTTTTGATTTGATTTGATTGATTTGACATAGAGCCCACCAGTAGTAGGTGCTTGGCGAAATAACGAATGGTAACGACCAAGGGGGGAAAAACCGGTTGTAGAACTGAAGTGTGTGCGCCCCTGCTCGCGCCTCCCGGAGAGATGCCCGGCGGGAAGCATATGGAAAATCCAACATATGGAAAATCCAAAGGTGTTACAGGTCTAAAAAAAGTTGATTAAAAATCAAAACAGGTTTTATCTGAATACGTTTCTAAAAATTTCGAAAATGCCTATTTCTAGGTATAATGCTCCCAGAGCGATTGACATATTTTGAATTCTAAAAATATATAAAATTAATAATCTTATTGTAATATTTTATACGAGAATTTCTGAGTATTTAATGTTCAGAAAATTAAATAATCTGAACATTACCACTATATCAAGTTCCGTCTCAAGAAAAGTCATACCTACGGAAACTAACAGCACTAAACAAATTTCGTGCAGAAATATGCAAAATTACATATACATCGTACATACTAATTTCATGATGACATTAGTTGCATCGAACTCTTAGATGCGCTTAATAATAGGAATGAAAATGAGAGGTGATGTTTGATGGTGCTGACACAGATAGTAAAATATGCATAATTAAAGAAAACACAGTGCGGTTGCAGCTAAAACATTGGTGTAATGCAGTTCCTGTGTAAATCTGTTGTCTTGTAACCAGCTTAGACTAAAGCTATAAAGTACCTGAAGACTTCCATAATCCTGCGCTTTCCAGTAGCTGGAGTTACAAGTACATAAACAAGAATTATTACAACAAATCTCAACGTTCTAGAATGAATGATAATTCCATTTTTCTGTTGTATATAACTGTCGTCTCACTTGAGACACTTCAAAGAGGACAGATAAATTCTGAGTTAATGAAAGTTAAAACATTCTTTACATTTATATATAGATAATATATTAGAGTGACGGTTAGAGTACTTATTCCAATAGTTCACCGATTTTATCACTGTCGTCACAAACAAACATTATTCACCGACAAATATTATAAACAGCATACTGAAATAATATTTACCAATACAACATATTTACCTTATTGTTAAATGTTTAATCCAATTTAGACAATTAGTTTAATTTACTCTCAGCGTTTATCAGATCACTTCAATACAAAACCTCCAAATAATTTTTAAATTATTTTGTCAAATATTCCTTGGAAATATTATTCAATTAAAAGCTTTTAAAGATTACGACATGAAATTAAATTACATCTACCAGGATAATGTTTATTAAATAATTATAATCAAATTAATATTTGACATATAATACTACATTTTAGATAGGATTTACCTGGTATTATGAGCTAATATCATTCACTTATAATTGGCAATTACCGGCGATGCACTCAATTAGGCACAATAATGGGCTAAACCTATTTAGAGAAACTATTTCAGTGATCAATAAGACATCCATATCATTATAATACCTCCAAGTGATCAGGTTATGGATTATTTTAAAACAGCAATCAATAAATTATTATTATAATTTTTTAATTAATTATTTTCATGAATAATAAAAAGAGGTTTTAAACTAACACAAATTTAAATATTTTACTGTTTTCTGTCTATGGAGAGTTTATTAAATATGAGTATTTATTACTAAGCACTGTGTAGCATGAGTGTACATACCGATAAACCTCATTAAATACACAATATTTATAGTATTATCAGCGCCTTACCTTAAAATAACGGTGATGCACGTTAAATATTGTTTACGTAATCTATTTACACGCAAACCCTAGTAACCAGAAATAAGTATGTGCAGTAAGTATATCTAAGTTTTATAACTGTATCTGAATGATATCAAGCAAACCTCTAAGTCTGTAATGTATTACTTACATAGATCAGTATAACATCCGAAATTTTAAAACATTGATTTTACTTGAACATTGCCTTGATCTTGTATTATGACAGTAACGGTATTTCATATTTTAAATACATTCCAGAAGGAAGAGTGAACTAATTCGAGCCCGACGTGTTGGGTTCTCAGCGTGAAAGGATTGCGACAAAGAAAAGCTATATTGGGTGACCGCGTGGTATCCGTAAAATGTACTTTTCATGTAAACCCTTTGTCACAACAAGCTCGGACTGGAATTAATGCTTTATCGGCTGATGGCAAAATAGTTTCAGCAACACGATCATACATAAGATAAGTGTGTTGTAATGTGAGTTAAAATTTCTGCCAAAAAGAAAGAAAGAAATGTGTCACTGAAAAACTTCCAAAAAATTTATATCCTTCTAAGCCAACTTAGTAGAAATTCGTGATCAGTTTTTGTGACAAAAAAATATTTTAAGTTATTTTAAGGTAGTAACTTTGTTGTACTGCATAAAGCTTATTATTTATTTGTGTTATAATAGTACAATAACGAAATAAAATATTATGCTCATATAAGAAAGGTTAATTTTCAAGGGGACATTTTAAAAGGAATCCGTAAAACTTTATTAATCTTAGGCTTTTAGAATGTTAAACTATTAAAATTTTAATTTTAAGTTGTACCTATGTCCATGACATCACTTTGGTTTTGGCAAAGAATTTTAACAATTAGCTTAGCTAGCGGGTTTTAATGTTTATTACAGACTTATTGTTAATGAGGTTTTAAATAATTTTCAAAGTAATATATATATATATATATATATATATATATATATATATATAATTTCTATACACCATTAAACACGTAATATTCACATACTTATTTTCTTTGGTTGCCTAAGATATACAAGTTTGATCTACATTCGTATTTTGGTAAAATAACAATGATCAAATTATTTAATCACAATCCAAAGTGGTGATAAATTAAGTTTCACATATTTTACTATTCTTGTTAAATCAACCATGGCATACATTTCTGGATAAGAATATGTTACATCAATGAAACATCCAGTACCGATTTGGATGGTACCAATGAAATGATGGTACAGATTTGGGTAAAAACAATAAAACCATGTAATATTTGGTTAGAAATATCTTACAAATATTTACCCATACAAAGAAATAAGAATAACTATATAGTTAGCTGTACCTATGGACATTTAAACAATGAATCCGGACAGACACAGAGACAAATGTTGGCATCCAGAAATCAAATTTTCCGTTTACTGTGGCCGCTACAAACGGACTGATTGCGTTAGTCCAATATTGTAACTAATGTGAACTAAACCTACACACAGACCAGAGACAAATGATGGCATCTAGAAATCAAATTTACGTTTTGATTTGACCGCTACAACCGGACTGACTGCGTTAGTCCAATATTGTAACTAATGTCAACTGAACCAATAATGTGTCAGCTGCTGCTATGTTCACCCACCCACATGCTGAGGTTGTAAGCAGCAGCGATCACACATCTCATACTCATACAAATCAAATCTCATACTCTATCAAATCGGTCCATGACTGTAAAATTTTCTGGTGCCACCTCCCGACCTTTTCTTGCTACCTCTGGCGTACCACAGGGTTCCCACTTGGGTCCCTTTTTATTCACTTTATTTATCAATGACATCATTGACTGTATCGATGTTGAATGTTTATTGTTTGCTGATGACATAAAAATATTCACATCCGTTTCAACCCTGCAGGATTGCTTAAAACTTCAACGTTGCCTTCTTGGATTGGATGATTGGTGTGTGCAGAACAGTCTTAAGTTGAACATTGCTAAATGCGCAGTCATCACCTTTCACCGTTCCTCCGCTCATATACTGTTTGATTACATACTCAATAACTCTGCTCTCATTCGTAAAACTTCTATTAGAGATCTTGGAATCATAATCTCCCACAGTCTTGGCCCTGAATCCCACATCGATGCCATCACCACTAAAGCCTCTCGTAATCTGGGATTTCTGATCAGAACTTCAAGAAGCGGACTGAGTGTTGCAGCTATGAAGTTTATCTTTACTGCTCTGGTGAGGTCAGTGCTTGAATATGGCAGCGTTGTCTGGTCGCCCTATCAGGTTGGTCATATCCAGCAGCTCCAAAGTGTCCAGGATCGCTTCTTGCGGGTGGTTAGAGTCAGATGTGGATTTGAATGCAGAACTGTGCCATTGGAGGATTTGGGGATTTCCTTGGGTTTGAACTCGCTTGTGAAGCGTAGACAACTTTTAGATGTGGTTTTTCTCCATAAACTAATTAACGGAGACGTGAATTGTCCAGAACTGCTCAGGCGGATCGACTTCCGAGTGCCTCATCAGACCAGGTCCCTTCACACTTTCTGCCGTCGTGTCTACTCAACCAGTTATGTACATCACAGCACTATCCCGAGACTTCACAGACTTGGAAACCTCGTCTCCTCCCGGCATGACTTTTGCAGTGATAGTGTTATCCACCTGAAAACACATTTTCTTTTGATGTAGACATTGACACCTGGCTCATTGTAATATGTGTATATATTTCTTTCTTTCTATTTTTTCCTCTACTCTTTTCTACATGTATACATTTGATTCTTTTTTTTTCCTTTTCATTGTTATAAATTATTCCTACGTAGTATATGTGTAAGTGCAGATGGATGTATATTTGATCGTATAATTACTGTTACTATTTATTATTGTTGCTATGCTATTATTGTTATTTTCTATATAGTCTATTTTATATGTTATTGTTATGTTGTAGCAGTTTACTTTTGCATTGTTATTAAATTTATAATGTGGATCATTTTTTATTGGCTCATTGTTGTATATAAGAATATCTTATTGTTTTTTTTTACATGTACTAATGGTGTTACCGTAGATAAATAAATAAATAAATAAATACACATTGTAAATACATCTCAATATCTAGCAGGTCAACCATAATCGTCAAAACGAGGCGTGGTTTAGCTTGACGTTATTGCTGAAGAAGAAATCGTCTAATTCGAAAGTACATCTGTTTTACATTCAAACTTGTTTCATAGTTTCATCAAATTAAAATTTTTCACTTATTAATAATTTTTATTTATGACTTTCTTAAATTATACACTATAATCATGCTGAAAGTGTAGCCTACATTAAATATATATTTTATAACCGAGTTTGTGCTAAAAACAATTATACACAAAATTTAGCTCAACATTGATCTAAATATTATCGATACACTAATGAAACACTATACTTATAGTATATAGTCTTTAATTATTAAAAATATTTAAATCCAGAAATATTTGAAATGAAAGTAAACTTAATCAATAAATTTGTTATTGTTACATATTTTTCAACTAAAATTATGTCACAAATGAAATAAATTGTTCCGTTGGTTTGTGTCCGTGAATTTAACCAATGACTTAACAGAAACGCAATTATGACAATGGGATTCAATCAAGGAATAATTTAAACGGCTCTTTAATACTTTGTTTCCTCCTTTGACTTCTATAAAACTTCGAGTTTCTCATTTTAAATATTTAATTAAAATCTTTCTACCCCAATTCATAAAACATTTTGAAATATGGAAAATCCTCTAGCTTCCATTTTATACTCTTATATATTTAAATATAATACAATACTACGTTACTAGGAGTTTAATATTTAACACGAATTAAGTATTTCAGTTATCGATCATAACATTTAGGCATTTAAAAGGTTAACTGGTTAACGAGTAAATTTAAAGATGCAAACTTTTATTACGTCCGTAATATATTAGCCTAAGTGTAAGACTGAGTTAATATATATTAGATTGCATTATGAACATCACTGACGTTTTACCAGTTTTTACAGTTAGAAAAAACTAAACACTCAGAAGTTACAGTTGAAAATACGAGTTTGCACTTATGGAAACTGCCATATACATATACAGATTCATATATTATGAAAGTATTAATGGTGAAATAACAAAGTTCAGACAGCCCCTGGCCATTCAAAAATATAAGTGACTTTGTCAACCTCATCGAAGCCACGTGTTGTTTACGCAACATGTGTTGTACTCCTCCTGCCTTGGGAAGGCCAATCCTCAAATACAGCCAGCACATATTAACTATGTTACTTCCCTACAGATGCTAAACCACAAAGGTAAACTCCACTTATTGGAAAACCTTTGCGATACTTTTTGGTCGAAATATGTGGAAAAAACTGAGGTGTTGTGCAAGGCCACAGAATCCCAAGTCTGCAAGATAATCCCATATCTCAGAGGGACACATAGATCGATTAGACAGTAGGCTACTAATAATTAAATATTAATGTAATTGAAAACAACATTTGAAATCAGATAATACATCTAAACGAATTATGCTTGATTTATTGCTTAATGTTCGCAATCATTTAGCAAAATATCGAAATTTAATGTTTTTAACATTTAAAGCTTATTTATTTAACAGTTTTTGTTTTAATATGAAATAACTCTATAAGTCATTTTTGTTCTTTTACACTTTTAAAATTCGGTCTTCATTAACGACTTCGATAAAAACACATTAAAAATGTTTAAAGTGAGGCCCTTTGCCTGAAAGTTTTAGAAGGAGAGTCGGAGGGAAAATATAAACGTTGTTTCTTTCAAATTCAATCTCGCGCCTCATTAGGTGGTCTTTCACGGAGCGAGAGCTCGAGACGTTGGCTGAGCAGAGGATTTCTTTGCGTCGGTTATAAGTAGAGTGTAATTGGGGAGAGTTGTTAGTTTGTACTGTAAACGTACTTATATTTAACTTGAAACAAATTATTATTGGAAATATCAAATTTTTGTTACTTTATATACAAAGAGTATTCAGAGGTTCTGTTTAGTAATATTGTACCTATTAAACATCTATAATAACCTTTTATAAACACCAAAAGTGCTTAATTCCAGTACAACTTAACACTTTCAGTACCGGATTTATTTGTTACTCTACAGTGAATGTAAATGCGTTTAGCGTGAATCTTCACGCGGGGCTGAGTGCATTGTGTACTTTAGCTAGTACATTAATGCCATATAATATGTTAAAATTTGAAACTTTTATTTAAATTAATATAACATATAAATAATGCCTTCCTACTTCAGCTAGACCATTGAGCATTTTTAAACTTAATTTATCATAAGTAAATTATGAAACAAATACCTATACACTAAAAGTGCTACATATTGTTGAAAGTAATTTAAAATAAGTTACACGAATTACTTTCTCTTAAGCTTAGATCAAATTTCCTGACTAGCACAGAGGAACGCGGCTTTATACTCTCGACACGTATTTATTCCTTGTGTTCACTTCGACCATCTCAGCCCCGAGGCCTTGAATAATCTTAAGGCTGCTGCTTCCGCCAACGCCCATCTTAGACTGATGAGTCATCTGTCATGGAAATATATAAGAGGACAACAACAGTAACGTGTGAATATGTCCGCTTTTAGGTTATGACGGCTATTATTTTATATTATGTTTGTATAATGTTTATGTTAGGTTTGTGCTTATAAATATTACCTAATTGTCGACTGTTCCTATAGCATCCTAATTTATTACAGCATTAACGAAATATAATTGGAACAAATGTAACTATGGTGGGAGGGAGGGTTGATTCCAATAATAGGTGAATGTTGGGTATTTTCCTAAGAGGAAGGTGAACTGGAGCTAAACTTAACATTCACATTAAATCAGGCCTTCCCACCGTAGTTACGTTATGTTAAAATAATTTGGTTACTCCACCATGCTTTAGAATCATGACTAAAACATCGCAGTGCATTCAATTGTGTACCTGTTGAGACAATGAGAACACCTTTTCACATAGATTAAACTGTATTTTGTAGTCCAGGTGTCTCTGATGTCGAAACGACGCAAAGAATTCGATATGAACTTCTTTGCTAATGATTTTTCTTTGGATCTCTGTAGTCGAACATGACTCCAGATTCCAGGAGTCAAGTCTGTGACAGCATCAGATAAAAGTTGCTGCACTGAGACGTAGGTGAACTCCAGCAAACTCGCCATTCACATTGACACCAAGTTACAGCCAAAAGGGTTGCAATTGATGGTTGGCCTAAAATTTGTTGGATATTATAAACTTTAATTATTAATCCAGAGCTAAAACATAATTTTCATTCAATATTTAATACTTTAATTTATAAGGCATTTTAGATTCTTCATTTGGTATTTCGGGCGATTTCTGATATAATACCTTTAGTTCCATTTATAATCTTTAAGAATATGTTGGCATACATATTTTTTGGGTAGTTTATCAATCTGGCTAAGTCTATATGGTCCATAAATTAAGGTAACTGTTATATATATATATATATATATATATATATATATATATATATATATATATATATATAAAACAGTAAAAGGTACAAAAAGTCATATATATATATATATATATATATATATATATATATATATATATATATATATATATGACTTTTTGTACCTTTTACTGAAATGAGACTGACGTGTATTGGGCCAGAATGATGAATAATTGAAAGTTTCAGAGAGTGATTTTTTAAATTTAAATATAAGCATTGATATTCCGTAAAGGAATGCTTACTTCTGAGCGATTAAGACCCGCACGGTTACACCAATTTGAATACTACAGGCTAGACACTCTAGTTTACATTATCGCCTTAAAATATTAAATAATTTGCTATTCCAGTATAGCTATGTGATTGTGCATTGAAGGGCAAATATAGTAACATAATTTTTCTCTTGATGGTGGAGTAGGGCAGTAGGCGTACTGTACAAGTAACTAAAGTTATACTTGTTAACGCTTTATAAATATACATTTCCCTGTAGGCCTAATCAGATTGCGGGAACTGGCAATTGGCTGTAAGCAATCGGCAATAAGTTACGTGTGGAAATACGAATTCATCGCTCGTCTGCCTGTGAAATCAATAAACTCATTGAAACTCGATCCTCTTTGTATTCGATCCTCGTTGTTAGTAATTGGCCAATATATTGAGAAATTTTATTTTTACGTTTTTCTTTGCAAGAAGATGACATTTTAAGAGCAAAATGCTTACATAAAAATGTTCAAGCATACAAAATCACCCCTTGATGTACCACCATTTCTTACAACATCAAATAAATACCTATTCAACAACGATATTTATATTGAATAGATTTCAAGTAGCAAGTTCTTTATAATTTAATCATAGCATTTTTGTTACAGGTTGTCCGGTTTTTGTTAATTTGACGCTATTTCATTATTGAATTTATTTATCAGCTTTATCTTGAATACTCGTTTAGAACTTTGTAAAGTATATTTTCCATACTGCTATACATCTTCCCATACATTATTCTGGAACATGATTTTCATGATTGATAAAAATTTTATGTTTACACAAGTCAAGTTTGAAAATTTTAGAAATATAAGTTTAATCTTATACACTTTCATGTTAGTTCGTTCACTTTAGGAGTTAGTGATAGTATTAAGCATTTAAATAAACAAATACAAATTTATTAGATTTTATTAGGAATTTTAAAATATATACCTATTGGTTTTTTTGTTTTAAAAATTGTATTAAAGTAAAATGGATTTATGTTTTGAACATTACGTTATGTCATAATATTCTAACGAGACAGTATTTTTTTGTTATACACGTATAAAAATATTTTTTATAATATTTTGTAATTAATTTTCTATTGCATATAATAGCAATCACTTTTTGTGGCAATATATATCTGACCCACAAACCCCCTCATCGCACCATACTCAGCCAGTTCACGCCACTGTAATCCTACCAAAAGGTATACCTGGGGGTAATTCCATGAAGGCAGGTGTGAAGATGTAGGAGTCATTCAGATAACCGGAAACGTATTTTGTAGATAAAAGATGTGGGAAGGACGTTAGTATAGCTCTCATGTATACGGACAGGAATACACGTCCAGTTTAAGACCTGACGCTCCAAACACGGTTGAAAACGTAAACGACTGATGAGTGTAATTAATATGAGTCTAGTCCCGACCAATTACCACTCATGAATGACGTATTAAACGTGTCACCAAGCGAAATAATTGAATACCTCATCATAATTGGAAGGGCTCCCGGTGTTCTGTACGAATCTGGTTTATTTGGAGTAGTATGGCTACTGAAATTGCGTGCCTGTATTAATTGTACTTCTTAGTCATTAATTTTCAATGTCAATAGAATCTGATTTTTTATTAAAAAGATCAATTAGTTTAATACTTATAAATATTTCAATCCCGTGGTTTATCAAATACTCTATTTGAGTACATGAGGAGATTCACGAACCAAACTGTTCATCTTTACAATACAATATCTTAAAATTAATATTATTATAGTTATTGAGATAATGGTAATTTCAAGATAGAGTTATTACCGGATGAGCTGTTCTTAAAGAACGATAAATTAAGTAAATTAAACTATGTAACATTGCATTTAATTAGGTTGAGTGTTTTCTATAGTTTCAGTTGCTGTTGTTAAGTCAAGTGAAAGGAATTATAAAATGATAGGAGACACGAATTTCTAAGTGATCATTACGAAATAAATGCTTTATTTATTGCAACCTATAAAGAGCTTCTATTTGGGTGAAATTGGAGACTTTCGCTCTCTTATCTAGATTCGTGGTGATTGTGTAACTATTAATTAGGTGTCTGACGGTCGATTTGAAGTGAGTAAACCCAAGAGAAATGCGGTTTAAGAAAAGAATTATCGTTAGATATTTGTAACAACTTCGATACCAGTCCATTTGGACCTCCACCAAAACTATCATGTATGATATATCAATTATATATCAATTTCATCCTTACAAGAGGTTTTTTAAACCGATTTTAATAAAAACTAGATTGTTTCCTTGTAAATACATTTTTGCTCTCGGCTATTGACTATAGAAAGTACAGATATTTAAATACATGTGTTGGGTATATTTTATGGAATAATTTAATAACTGTTTAGTGTTGAGATATCGGATGGTCCCTTATAAATGTAAAGACTTAAATCTTTTAATGTGTTAAACATTGTTCCTAACTTATTTTCAATATTAACAGCGTGTATTTTTAACAATTTGCACGATGGCACGATGTTCTTTGAAAGTTATGTTACCCAGAGAAATGCAGATTACATCATTATTTTTTTGCAATTCTTCTTCTCGACCAATGTAACTGCGAAGTCGAGATATTCACTTCCCCATTTATCGTAAATCTGAAAATATCAGTATTTTCGATTAAAAATGTTAACTTAATAAAAATGAATATAATTTTGACGTAATTGTATATTACTAGTTATTACAATAAAATAGTTGATTAGAAATTATTGTGTTTATACTTTTTTGGAAAAAAACTCGGAGGAAATATTTTCTGGTGATACGAAGTTTATTGCAAGAAGATGTATGATAAAAAGCAATTGTGTTTTATAAGTACAAGAAAAGAAGGCAGCGAGAATATTTTCTGTTGACGACCTGTAGGAGCTGTTATTTGCACCCTCAGACATGTAGTCTGTCATCATTTGCGTACTTACACCTAAACCTAAAGCACTGGAGAGCAATGAAAAAAACACATTAACCAAAACAAATATTTGTAAGGCATGCATAAATCACTGTTAATCTGAATTTCTGCAGTTATACTCACTTTGCTTGTGAACTATATAGTTTATAACAAAATTCAAAATTCCAGTAAACTCTTATTTTTTTCTCCATTTTCTCTATCAATAACGTAACTACAGAACAGAGACATGCAGAACATCGTAGACATAGTATAAACAAGTAATAAATGTCTGTAAACATTTAGAAGCAAATATTATCATTAAAACATAAAAGTTATTTTGAGTTTCAGGTGAATTATGGTTTTTTTTTCTATGATCCACAGCCTGACATTCATCTCCCGAAATATTTTGAAAATATATTTATATTTTTTTGACAAAAATAAATTATGAAGATAAAATTTGTATAATGAACCTTTTAATTGATTATGGTGAAGCAGTGGTAATATTCCAGTCAATACATCATAGACTCCTCTTTCCGCCACCGGACACTAAATCGTAATGGCGTTAATTGCAGTTTGATTGCTGTTGCCAATTATTTATAGCTCTTTGATAAATTGACCTAATTGATAGTAAACTAAATTTAAGCAAACAATTTAGGTTCAAACTATCGTTGATAACTTTCGAGTGTAAGTGTTTCTTAGTTGTTATAAAGAAATACTTAGTACCCACGACGTCGTATGACTTTCCCAAGATATAGGAAAGCTGTTGAAGCCCTTGATCTACTTTATGATGATATATTTTAATTTTTAAACCCATTCTTTTATGTCGTGTATTAGTTTCGGGCTGTATATTCTTTTTATATCTGTAAAATAATAATAATAAAATATTTACTATACATCGTGATATGCCTTGTCAGTTGTCTTAATATTGATGAACACTGCTAAATTAAAAGTTTTAATGATATATTTTATTTAGTAATATATTAGAGGTCCTAAAAAAGTTGTTGAGATGTCTGTTCGCTTTAGACAGTTTACTTTTATTTCGTTTCATTATGCTTGTATATATTTTTAGATTTTATTTTATACTGTGGGACTGTAAGAAAAAAAAACAGTTTAAATAAAGTCATATTTCAGTTACTTTAACACATAATGATACAAATAATAGTTAACATCCTCTTAAAAGCGTCCATAATCAATAATTAAAAATATTATTAGACAAGACGTTTACTGATGAAAAACATTTACAATTCGATGACAATTGTTTTCATTCCACATGCATTAATAACACCAATGTCCAGGATTCTATCTAATTTGAATTATTATTATGGGCAGTTTAATCATATCTGCAGTTACATTTAGAAGCACAGGTCTTTTATGGCATCAACCATGCTATGGGTTTAGTGTTCTACAATGTGGTAAAAGAAATGCAATAAGCATTTTACTCACTTTGACGATTGCGATGACGTATAACGGTTTATATGTAATAAATATGTCATTATTATGCTTACTACCCACTCTCACATACTCATAATCGTCCAATTCTCATCTCTAAAGTTTTATTGCGTGGCTCGGGTCTTCGCCTCGCGCCTTACTATATGTCACTTTTGTGACAATGGAAATGTTACTAAGACACCAGAAGCAGATTTAAATGGCCGAAAGTAATAACTTTTAGACTAAAATTGACTTTTTGGACCAAAATTTCTAGATCGAGACAACAAAGCAAACGCTACTACTATAGAGCCGGAAACACCTTAGACTGTGGGTAGATTATTTTATATGTAAGTATATGGCTTTTAGCTATTGATAAACGTTTGAGAACTATGCATGTATATATTGTCTTGATTGGGACAACAACGGGAACGTTTTATCTCCCCGGAAGTTACAATGACAGGAAGTAGTCGCTTTTTACAAAAGTTGTTTTTTTTTTCAGAACGAATAATTATATATTTTCTTAATCAGGGCAACAATACAAACAAAGGTACAAAAGCACCGGGAATAACATATATCGGAAGAAGATTACAATAGCCGAAAGTTGAAACTTTTGGACTGAAATAGGATTTTCAAACCGTGTATGTATATCTTCTTTCATCGAGGAAACCAGGCAAACTTTACTATGATATGTGAAATATAATTTATTCGCATCGGAAATGTTTCTTCGCACACTAAACCAGTTAATAATTTTTTTTAGCTTTTGAAAATATTGTTTAATAATTAACACTGTAGTCGTATTTATCATAAACATTTCTACTTCCGATTAAAAATTATTGTGGGGTTCAATCTTATTACTATATAATGAAATTATTATTACGGATTTACTATTCCTCCAATTTTTTTCATTTCAATTGTTACTGAAACTGATGGAGATATTATATGAAATGTAACAAGGAAATTTGTGTTTTTCATTGGCACACATAAAAACTACTTCACTTTTCAGAACCCGAAAACCGCTCTTTAAACTTTAATTCAATTTATTTTTAAATGAAAACTGAAGACTGGAAGATATTTTTCAGTGACCATTACTTATTTTCAGGACTGTTTATTAATCCATTTAAAGAGGTAATGCCAATGACATAACTGTTATTCAGTACAAGATCCTAAACAATAAAGGCGCGGGTAACCGCTAGTCCATATATAAACTTTAATGTAAAATAACGGCCACAGTATTGATCGGCGTTTTAATTATCTATTTGATCAAAATACACTTTAAACAATAATGAGAGTTCAAGCGTTTTAATTCTATACAGCAGATATTTAACAAGACAATAATACAGTTTCAACACTAATGACAGACTAACAATGCACAGCTGATGGAGGCAAAGACAGAGAGGCCGCTGCTGTTCTGTGGCAGAACACAGCAGGTCGATATATCACGTGACCTCTCATTTGTTTCTTTAATGTTTCGGTCTCCACTGCCAATAGCTTTAAATATGGAAGGTAATTTGTTTCACCGCTTTTTTTGAGTGCTTGACTGCTTTTGTTCAATAATTATTTGAAAGTGGTGAGTGTATTCTCATGTATCTTGTCTCTGGATTTATTTTCTTAGAATATTTACCTAGAAATTCAATGATTCTGAAGTATACTTGTAAATGGACATAGAATGAAATGAATTATAGATTTTAAATGTTATAATCAATCTTAGTGAAGCCTGTTAAGTGACACATTATGTGGCGTACACTTAATGCGATATTACCTAACCTCGCATATTATTTCTCATAAATGTAGATTTCAGATTTGTCAAAAAAATTCATTATTGCATTTTGGAATATTGATCCTACACTCTTGGATGAATGTTTGTAAACTATTCAATCATCATATAGAATAAGTTTTTGAAATGGAATGAGGAAGAAAGTATATAAAAATACTGGTAAAGATATATTAGTTTTCACATAATTGTTCTATAAATTTAACTATATTTTCAATAATTTATATTAGGTTCTGAGTCCCCTATTCAAGAATAGCACTCGGATTTGCATATGTAAACTCTATAACAAGGCAACTCCAATAAAAGCAAATTGAATTGCCGTCCAAATAAATTAAGTGCTTAGGGAAAATGTTTTCGCAGAACTAAAGGAAAGAACAGATTGTGTTGTGACGGGATGTTACATCGAGAGCAGAATTTAGTACGGTACCAAAGTAAAAGTTAAGGAGAATATACTGTTTGTGTCACGAGGATGACAACAGAATGTGCTTCATGCTTTACTCGGGTTTTATGTGCTCTTCTAGATTATTTATCGTGCTGGCACTAAAGATGAAAGATTTACTTTGTCAACCTCACGAAACTTTGGAAATGCCATAAGAAAGTTAACTTAGAGAGACAGATAAGTTCTTTAAGTGCACTTAAACTTTTGGATTAATTAAGAGTATATTTTCTGTAACATTTTAACCATGAGAATCTTTCTGGATCACGTAATAGGTAAATAACAAAGAAATACTTTGAGAATAACTAAATATGAATCTGTGTTTAAGTGCACTAGAACATAAACTAGAGATGAATATCTAATTGAAGAGGCTGTGTCCAAGTCTCTTCTTATACTATATATATCACAGACATTAATAATAACACGTAAAAGCTGGAAAAATTGGTATAAGTCTCTGTATATGTCGGAAACACAGACACCGGAGAGTAATGATTATCTAGAACTATGCGAATTTCATATATCTATGAGAGTGATTGGATAATTAGTTTGATTACTTTAAAGTTTTATCAAAAATGCATTGATGTCTATCATGATGCCTGAAAACCGTAATTGTTATATAAAAATACAAATTTTATAATACAAAATTAAAAGTATATCCAAACAGTCGATGGGCAATAAAGCAATCTGCCTCGTCTGTAATAGATATTTAAAAACATCATTTCCTGTGTGACTTTCTCAGTCATTATTTGAATATTTGTTAAATCTAAATAGTTACTTAGTATAGGAATAATTAAAATACATAACACATCAATTAATATATATATATACATATTCTCTTATAGGGATTGATAGAGACAATAGGAATGTTACTCCATAAAGCCGTAGCTCTTTTTTCTTATTGTTAAAATCTCATAATTCTCTTAAGGCGTTATTTACTAAATCACAGAATTTTATAAATTCCTACCTTAAATTCTTGTAAGTTCACGTGTACTCATGAAACTAATAATAAATTGGACTTCCTTCAAATTAATAAAATTAATTTTAAAAGGAGATTTAATTCTACGTATAATAATTAAAAAGTCTTTATTTATGTATATAGTTATGATAAAGAAATATGTATAAACAATTGTTTGAAAGCGTGTGATGCTGAATTAATGCTTCGTTAATTATACATCAAAATAAGCAATATTCACTTGTTTAAGTAAGAGCACTGTATCAAGGTCAGGCCTGATACTTAAGTATTGTGAATCCATTATGTGCTTGGAAACAAACAAGTCCAGGAATACAAAGTTATATTTTTAATATCGTAATAATGAATAGATGTTGTTGTCTTGAAACAAAATGTTTCGTAAAAACAACTCAATATTTAACTTTCATTATTCCTTTAACAGTATCTTTGTTTCGCTTTAGTAATTAAATGTTTGATGGGCAATAAAGCGGAAATTATTCAAAGCTGAGAAAGCGAGAAAACTTTTAAATTAAAACTCCTTAGAGAGTCTCAAGAGCCAATATAAAAATAAACCAACGCTACCGCTAAATTTATTTTATTTCATGATTAAGTTAAATTAGTAGTATAATTTCTTACTTACCAATCTTGAATTGTGTTCTATAATAATATATTTCGATTCATTATTTTACGGCTTTATTCTGTAAAGTAATTTATATTTGTTTTCATAATAGAAATAAGCGTATTATGGTACAACGGTATTCTTGGAAATAGTTCCAATAGTAACAATTACCTAAAAAAGTATAGATTTCTCCAAATAGGCGGGGAACACTATGCTACCGCGACAATCATTCAATGAAATTATTCTTGTCAGTTCGTGAGGTACCAGAAGTGATATCTTTTTATCCCATTCCTTTAAATGAAGCGCCATGAAAAGGTTTATTTTTGGACCCCAAATTTGTCCTATGTTGGGACTATTATTTGGTCAAAGGTCACATGTAATGATTCTCGTCCAACAAATGACCTCAATATTGCTCAAAGGGTTATCCGAAGCTTTCTTCATCCTGATGAATTTCTCAGAAGTTTGCAAGCTCACTAACAACGGCAATCTTCGTCAGTTACCAGAAGGCTGAAAACGTGGATATTAATCTTCCGCAGCTTTTAATGTTTAGACTGGACTTAAAACAGGCTCTTTTTGGGCTCCTTTGATCAGCTCACATAAAAGGTGATGTTGACCACGACCAGAAATTTGTTAGAGAACTATTCCAGTCACCAGTATTTGGTCTACTACCATCTTAGGTGGTACAACGTTGTTTGCACTTCAAACCTTATGAAAAACAGGTTTTATTATTATATTTTATCACGAGTTTAAATGTCAATTCTAGAATATTTTTTAAACTGTAAAGTGACATTTTTTATTACCATGTAATCACCTAATTTATGATATAGTATATATTTAGATGTTATTTGTAGAAAAATGACTCCAATACCCTTTTTATAAATGACATAATTAATAATGAAAGTATAAAAGGTGACTTACAAATAGGTGAAAAACACGATAAATTTAAATAATATATACTGTACAAGTATGAGATAGTAACATTAAAGGATACAGCTATACTGGAATTCAAATATAGTTTCATAATAGCATATAAAATTATTACTTTACCAAACATATCTTGAATAGTACTTTATAAAGAAAAACTTTCTAGGTATGGACTATATTAAAAAGAGGACAAATTCTTTTAAAAGCATAAATATACTGTTCAGGTATCATAATTGAGTCAAGAAATACAAGAAATAATAGTTATGAAAGTTGGAATATCACTGGTAAATTAATAGAAATCTTTGAAATGAGCAAAATATGTGTATCAATAAATGATTGCAAAATAGTAAAGTTACGTGCAATAAAGTGTATTAATTTGAATTTATAATCATTTACTTAACAATAGATGACAATTATATTAATTTACTTGAAAATATTAATTTACGACTATTGTAAAAACCCGCTTTAAAAACGGTTTTCTTCAAATTAAAGTTAATGGTAACAATCGATAAATACCTAACATCAGTGTAAATCTAAACGTAGCTTCTTAAAGGTGTTTGAATAAAGGTGTATGTTTTGAAAATTATTGGATGAAGATCCTAATAAGAGTACCACAAGAAGTATAAACTCGTTCTCAAAAGATTAACAGCCCAAGACAGAACTTGACCGAAGTAATTATATTGTGTCTCTTCTGTAACTCTGCTCACGTCCAGTTGTAACAATAGATTCTATGATTGTCCTCACATCTGGAGGATCCAAATTAATCTTTAATTAGTTGCTATAAAATGGCTATTCTTAGTAGAGAACCCTATTATTGAGTGCATGATTTAAGTTAGAGAAAAAAACTCTAAAAATTTTCAATATACTATATTAATTAATATATGAATACGAGAATTAAAGGGTTATACATAATTTGAGTTTCAAATTAAAATTATCCACCACTTACTGTCCTATCTTTTGGGGTTGCTGAAAAAATCTTCACCCTTACACATGGAACCGTGGTGCATGATCAGCCATACATGTCTAGCCGCTATGAACTCATTAAATTATAATTTACTTTCGCCGCTAATTAATCATGCAGTCATCTTCCTGTAGAATTGTAATCAATCGATTGTAAATAATAATTACCATAAAACAATGCAAGTCTTTTCATAAGGGAAAGTAAAGCGTAAGGTCTAGTATCGCTGGCCTTGTATAACGTTGACTCCTGGATGATACCTGTAATACCTGCTGAGTAAATACTCGCCATCATTAGGCATACTTATGCCTAAGAATGGCATGTCTTATTCACTATTTTCTCTCATTATACGGGTGGTTTTAGAAATTGGCATCAATATTACAGGTAATTTAAATGAGTATTCCTGAGTAAGGTAAATATTTCATATATATTTTATTTAATATACAAACTAACAATTAACAATTGAATTATGCTATCTGTGTTGTTAAATCGTATTTAGTTTGCCGTGATATTGATTCATTCATACGTTCGATATTCAAAATAAATTGAAATGTAATGATTTGATTGTTGAAACTTAACATTAATAGCGTTGTAACAATTTCATTTATTTTTAAAAGATAAACTCGTATTATTGAATCTGTCCTTAGAAATAATTGAAATAAATAATATTATTTATCGAAAATCATTACAAATGTTCATCAGTATATGGAGGAGGCGTGGCAGTTACGAGTCCATCTTGACAATAACGCCTGCAGGTGGGAGTTGGTAATCTTCTCCTGTGAGACAAAACAGCCGTCTTGTGGTAAATCACCAAGCCAGAGTTGTCTTGACAACCTTTACTGTTGGCAAGAAACTCTCAAACTTAATTTCTTTAAATCACCTTTTAAGCTTTCTTTAATATAGCTAAAATTTAATACAAGCTGTTCTTCGAGTCCTCGTCACACTGGAATTTTCGCCTTGTATTTTATCGCACAAAAACGTGGGAAAAATAGTGGATGCAAAGAATCCGTAAGTGCTTTAAACAGAATTATCTATTTCGACATTATTTTCTTCAGACTAATGTTAACCTATGTGTAGTTTTTTATAACTTTATTTATTAAAGCAGAGTTTTAATCAAAGATAAACTTTTAACTTTATATTGCTTTTGGCTGAATGGGAAATTGTAGGTTTTAAACACATATATTTAAAAAAATATATCCTAAAACAAATAAATACCAGTAATCGTTTTCAAGTTAGGATCACAGTTATGATGAATATGGAGTTTATAAATGGGTACAAACATAAAATAATAGATGAGGAACAGGGTGTAAAAATAGTAGAAGAATTTTCGTTCACACCACGTTTCAATAAGTATGTCAGTCACGTGTGATGGTGAGAATGCACAATGTAACCGCAACAAGTAATAGAGTCTCCGACTGCACAAGTGGGTTAGAGATAGATCCTACACCTCTCTGGTGGCCATATTACAACAATTACTAACAGCCATCGAGAACTATCATAATTGGATGACCTAACAGTCCTGAAATAATAAACTAGGAGAAATTTAAGCGTTACTAAGTATCCTGCGAAATTAAATGAGTAATCACATTTTACAATCATCTGAATCAATCTTTGATTAGTTCTTGCAAATTCTGCGGTAGATGTTGAAGCATATGAGTTTTACAATGAAAGCACGTAACTCATTGAAGGCTGTCAAGCAATAGTGGAAAAAGTAGAATATTTTAAACATTTTACTTGCACAGTATTGTGAAGAAAAGTTACGTTAAAGTAAAATTTTAAACTTTAAGATCTTTGTTTGAAGAAATAATGCTTAAAGAATAATCTGAATAAAAAAGAGGTAGAAAAAGATCAATACTACGATAACATATAGCGATTTGGTATTATATATTATGGGTTTGGTAGAGGTGACGACATACACACTGCAGCTTGATATTATCATTGTTTAACTTTTAATTCTGTCTGTATAAACTCATTCTTTGACTAGCCTATTTATTAAATTATTTTGGCCGTTACTAGAATTTAAAAAGATTTCATCAACTTATGACACTGATAAAATATGTTTACCCAATACAGCGTGATCATCATTCACTCGGTATTAGACCACGAGTTTGAGTAACACAGCATTTCTAAAATGCACTTTCTAGTTGAATTCATTTTGAAATGCAAAGACTGTGAATATTTCATTGTTCGATTTTTAAAACATCGTAAAGTAAAGTTATGTTTTGTGAGTTTTAGAAACTGTGCAACACGTCATTAAAGTTTCTGTTTGAACAATTTAAAAGTAGAAACGGAGTAGCAAACTTGTGTTGTTCTTTTTGGAACGGATAGTATATTAAATATAACGGGTATTGGTGTCGGGACTGATGATAATATTTAGTGTCATATATACAAACATTATTCACACATTATTCATATCCTTATATTGCCGATACTCTGATGTATAAAAAAATCAAAGTAGATAAATTACAAAAGTGGCATTTTCTGTGATCTACATTATCAGAATTATATTGAAATTCATGTTCTGCCTGACATACAAAATGTAAAACCGTCAGAGAACTGGAGGGTAAGCACGTTCTCGGAGCTCCATAATAAGAAGTGTTTACGTATCTTGCCTGTGTTCACCTACGTGCCTGTCTCTGACTTCCTAATAAATATCAGATTTTGTGAATTTTACTTTACGCTTTTATTTTCCATGGTAAGAGAAAGTAAATAAACTTTATATAAACAGTCTTAATTTATGACCTTGATTATAAACATCCCATTATTTTATGATGTGTTAATTATACACATTACAGTGAGATATAAATAAATAATGGCTATGTGACAATGAAACTTCACGTTGGTAACGAGGGCAGAAGTGTAATTTTAGAAGTGATTTTAACCGCCTCTAAATATTTTTTACGAAATTCAGTTAAGTTTTAATACAACATTATTCAATCTACTGTATAATCTGTATATTTCACAGTATATGTTTAATAATAGGAACTCTTCTCGGAAACAACGTATTGTCCATGTCCTGTTTTAAAATGAAATTTATCATCAATTTATATTATAAATTAGAGCAATGGAGATAAGAGCTAGATAGCATGCTCTGTCGTGAACGTAATTATGCTACTACAATAACATTGTTAATGTGAATTGGTATAAATAATACAATACAAGTATAACAACATAAATGAAATACATAAAACCTTTTTTTTATAATTTTGAAGCTTAAATAAATAAATAAATAAATATATATATATATATATATATATATATATATATATATACGTTACAAAGTAAACGTACATATAGTAAGCTATGTTGTCTACTTGTGACAGTGAGTGAATATTATGAGGGCGAGGTCGTGTACGAGGGAGAATTGAGGATCCATAACTCAGTTAATTTAGTCCAGAGGGAGTGTTTGTACAAGGTAATTGAGTTTATAGACTACATCTGTGGTCTTAGGTACTATCCTTGTAATATCAACTGCTGTGTTTTAGTTTGGGGGAAAACTGTTGTAAATAATATTATTTCAGTTTAACATCGATAGTGATAAGTTACTATGTACACACAGATATAGCATGTATGCACGTATCCGTGAATATACTCACTTGTAGGATTATGTATAGAACATCCAAGACCACACCGTACTAATGAAAAAAAAACCTAATCAAAAGTAAGTTCAAATTTATCAGAGATACACATTTAGTGCTCTTAAGAACAACAGTATTTATATGGACGAAGCTCTTTGCAAGGGTCAGTGTTGTCCATTAAGTAGTATTTAAAAGCTTGTCATTTCCATTAGGGGCGTCCTGATTCTATCTTACTTGACCTATTTCCTGCCTAACACGATTTAAAAAATATTATGTCTCTCGAATTATGATTTTAATATAATTAAAAACAATTTAAAAACTCAAAATCCTTTTAGACATAAATTAGGCATAAGTTAAATTATTCCTAGTTATGATCTTATTAAGGTGACATATTTTGAAGTTCTTAATCACGAGATCAACAGCACATGGAGAGGAAACGTCGCTGCGTAATCAGAGAGTGAAAAAAGTATTGCACACACATACGAGTACTTAGGAGCCAGGGTTGTATACTTACTGTTTTTACAGGGTAGACATACGACTACAACATAACTGTCGTATATAAAATATAATGAGATAGCAATGATAACCATACAAAAGTTAAAATACAGAATAAAACTGCAGTATTACAAAAATCTATTGATTAGTAAACAAATGCACTATACTCTTCTTTTAATTATGTAGATTACTTTGCATTTATTTGTTGCATATATCATCTCTGAAATTTTTAGTTTATTTATTTGAAAAAAATATGAATGCTTTCAAAAACAATTTACTCTTCCATGGCTAGAATTTTTAATTTAGACCTAATACGATCTATGTTCTGTAGTCCGGTTTCAGTAATTTTTGTTTTGTATTTATTAAGTATATATTTCATAGATATTGTACATACAGTTGATACACCACATAGTTATTGTGGTTCCTGAATTTTGCATGTCAAAATTCTCTGATAGTTTACTTTAATCTTGATTGTAGTTAAGTTTTAGGTTGATTATCCACTCGAAGATTATCCACTCGAAGAAGGGATCAGATTACAGATTTCAAAAAAGTGTTACTGATATCTTGTATCACTGTATTAATTGCAATTATTGAAAAATTTCCTCTTACCTAAAATTGTTTAGGTTAAAGCGAGCTTTCGATCACAGGATATCCTTCTCATCTCTGACTAAATTCGTCTACATAATTTTTCAACACTACGCGGACGAATTTATTGGCAATACAGTACTCCTAATTTTTATTGGTGTTACAACATAAAGGGTATTCACTAATCTAATAGCACTAATTTAATAGTGTGGCTAATCTAATAGCGTAAATGTAACCTAATTTCTTTAGATAATACAATCTTAACAGTCTACTAGGACGCAAAAATAACCTACTGTATTTACTACTACTAGGTCTATTAATTTTATTAAAGTAACCTAATCATACAAGTAACTTAAAAATTTACTTAATTCAAATATGAACTACAAACATACATTGTTTCTCTTTATTAAATGTTTGAATTTGTTTCTTGCTGAAAATAAATACACTAGTTAAGCTGACATGGACTGCTCATTTTTCTGATGTAACCAAACAAAGCTAAAGCTTTAGTTAAACATCTTGAAAACGTGTTTCGACGTGAAGATGAGCGCAGGCTTGTTCTGCAAGGATTTCTTGTTTATAATCAAGTTTTATTTATAGGTGCTTTATAATCAAGCCACTAGAGCTTAAATGTTCAATAATAAACAAAATTGCCTCAGACATAGGTAGGCAAAGAGTCTACCAGGAAATGAAATAAGATCCTTCTACAATAATGTTTCCTGAACAAACTCAAACAATCCAATAAGATTAAGGTCTACACCAGGAGATTGTCACGTGTCTCTACTGCAGATTCAGGTAAAGTGCTTTGAAGAATAATAAATTCTATTCTTGACCGCTTCTTATAGTCTTATATTCTCCAAAAGAGTAAAACATTTCGAACAAAGATAAATGTCACATTGTTATTTGATATTTCATAAATGATATTTCAGGCCATTGTATAAATGTGACTTTGTTTCTAATAATCTTGGTTTCTATATGTAAAACTTTAAAAATTGTGCCTTTATAATGGCATATCTTAGGTAATAATTATATCAAATGAAACTTTATTACTGAAAAGGTAATACAAAAGTGAAAGTTGTTTCTAGATTATTTACTATTTTACTGAAATAATATAATATTTAGATTATTTTATTATATTCTATTTGTATGAAAAATTAAAAATTTTGTTAAATTTAAAAGTTTTGTTGTTTTAGTTAATTTATTATATGTTTACGAATGGTTTAGAATTTTTTATATTATTGATAATAAAAAAGCGATCATATTTAATCAAATGTAGCAGTAATGTACTGATTATTCGTGAGGAAAGTATGTGAACAATCAAAATTAGAAATTATGACCAAAAGGTAAATACAGCGAAGGTTTAAAGTTTAGAAGAGACTTCTTATCAGTGTTGTTTATCTTGTAATCCCTCTCACATGCTATCTGTAACAATTCGCATACATATTTTTAATATATACAGATCCAAATAGTACATAGAACGAATGACAGAAATATATTAATCATTACTAATAAATAGAAAATTACAGCTGCCTCAAGTTATCAGGATGTTGCACTATATGAATGTTAAAGTGCGATTGTTACAAACAGTCAGTGCAACTGTGACATACAAGAGAATGTTCTTTAATAGTGGATGTTACATACCATATGAGACCATTCATATTCTATGTCGATCCTCCACATTTTTCATATAACGATGAATGAAAGAGTAAAAGACAGAAGGGGAGAAAGAGAGAGAGAGAAAGGAAGCTTTTGTTGCCTCCTCCATTTCCAGATACAAGTACGAGACTTACAGCAGCCTAGTTTCCTTGTCACATTGTTTCCTTTTTCCATTATTATTTGTAACTCCTTTTTCATTTGTACTTAGGTAACAAACACACACACACACGCACGCACACACATCTTTTCCTCTTTAAAAAGCCGTTACCATTGAAAATGTTCGCTTCTTAATTGCTCGTTCTTATCTGTTCCCTACCCCTATACGCTTACTTAACACTTAACAGAGTTGCTTAAACAACATATTCAAGTAAACAATTAGCCTTTTCTCAACTGTAACATGGATTAAGAATTGTGTGCGGTATGCTTGTACCCTGCATAATATTTTCTTCTAAAGGTTACTTTCTCCCTCTTTTTTAATCATAATATTTATATCTGCACTCTTTTGCGCAATGAGGACAGCTAGTTATCGCTCTGTTTCAATGTTTCACAACTTTCCAGGATCTTTCTCACTGGTAATACCTCACTTTGTCTACATAAGCCTTGATTCTACAGCTTGCCAGTCTTTTTACGACCTATCTTGTGCTCTTGGAACATTTCGCAGCCGGATATACCTTTTCTCTTTCAGCGTTTCGCCAAGTCCTATATCAATGTTATATATCTATGTTTCATATTAAAGATATCCAAGTAAGTATAAATTGTTTCACATTGAATCATTGTTAAACTTTAGGCATGATAATTAAAATACAATTACAAATATTTGTTTTATATTCATGGTGCTACCTCAATAGTGTACTGTAGAGTATTGGATTTTCTAGAGAAAAAGAGCATACGTGAGAGGAGCTCCTATAGCTTAGAGTTTATAAATACTTATGCTGAAATATTTTTTTAGTATAATATATATAATATACCATACTAAAACATTATATTTATAAAAGAAAAGTAAAAAACCTTTACTGAGGTGATAATATTAAATTTATAATAACATTATTTATTTTATTGAAACTGAAATGTTCCATCTACAGTTTATGTGACAATAGAGGACGGTCTCGTCAGTTTATTCCTTTGCGTTGTCAGCAGAGATAATTGGCTCTGTCTTTTCACTGCCGACATAATCATGACAGGAGTTTTGTTTTCTTAATGTAAGAGGGATATTTATTAGACGGAATAGAAATGGAATTATTGCGATAGTCAATATTTTCTATTGCTTAAATGCTTATTGCTGTTACACATGATTTGTGTTGGTGAATTGTGTTAATTTCGACTGTGTCTGTGTACCTTTTGTTATAAGACTGAGATTGCAGAATAAATTGTGCAAAAATATTTATAAATGTGAATTAAAATCCTGTTATAGATATAATTACCAGTTTAGGTACCGGTTGTTCTTCATCGCATACCTGTCATGTTTGTTTACTACTCTCCTCTCTGCGCTCTTTCAGCTTTTGCTGATGGTACTTTCTTCGGTGTTGCGGTATCCTGACACAAAATCTCTTGTCTTGATTGAGGCTTCCAAAACCGAGCAGACTGTCCGCTTCAGAGTCCCAAAAGTTATTTGGCCACTTTCCTTAAAGGCAGTCAACAGTTTTATCAAAGGTTTTATTGCTAATTTCAGCGTGACAATGTTGTGACAAACACTAGAACCAGAGTAACTTCGGCGGCTGCCACAGAATTATGATCGTAATTCACATTCAAAGTTTCCTTACTCGATATCACTGAAGCGTAGAAAATCTTTCAGAGAAATATCTGAAGCCCAACAATTCCAATACGTGAAACAAAGCTCCAAACAGTATGTCAAGTGTATGGTCATTTCGATCCCAGTATATCGAACGGACAGACAGACAAATACAATTTTTCCTAATGTATCTTGCTACCAAATTATTTTTAATCCTAGTATTTGAAATGTGACAACTCAATACTATTGTAGAAAGGCGAGGGTTATCGTTTAGCAAAGCTAAATAGTTTTACCAGAGCGAAGCGACATCGTTATACGGAGCACTCTTTACGACATAACGAGATTCCACTGTCGCTTACTTCGTTTTATTTCCAATTAAAGTGCGTCTTTTACGCTCGGTTCATACGCTTTTAATTATTCTATTAATTTGTGACATATACTTCATGATATTTTTAATGTAGAATTATAGAAGGGTATAACCGCGGAATCAGGCTGTCTTGGAAGGAACAGACAACTAGCTAAGATACACCATTGGTTCTGTCACCAAAACTTCATGCTGGGTAAATATCGCAGGCAGTAATACACGGTTCTTCCCGGCCCCCGGATTTATGAACCAACAAAAAAGCAATTAATTAGAATATGTATAACGCAATATGAATATACCTTTTAACACTTTTTTAACTTTTATTTTTCTTACAATGTACATTTCTAACAAAAAATTTATTATTAGATAGACGTTTATACAATATACATTGATCACACATAAAATTAAATACAAACAATTTTGCCACCAAGGTAGTGAAAAAACACATGAAAAATTGGTTTTAATTATTTATTTTCATAATTAACTTAACCTTAGTTAGTACCTGAAGATGAAATCACACATTTCAAAATGTATATTGTAAGAAAAATAAAAGTTAAAAAAGTGTTAAAAGGTTTATTCATATTGCGTTATACATATTTATAAAACACTTTTTGAGTCTACATCTGTAACAATTAGAATAAAGTCGACACCAAAGATTTTCATGTGGCTCTAGTGCTTACTCAGGCCAATGTACTTAAGGCTAAATAAATGATGTTAAAGTACCGTATGTAACAGCATCTGAACTGTGAATAAACCCACTCACTTGAAGAGAGAAAATAAACTAAAACAACTATTGCATATTTTGTTTTGAAAAATGTAGAAAATCACTTAGTACTACAAAAGCCATATTTTTTACTTGGAAAAATTGAGTTCAATTAAATGTTTAGAATAATGTGTACATAAATAGGCATACTCAGGGATAAATTGGTACTTTTGTACTGAGTGGATAATGTGATGCAAATATACATTCCACGTGTATCAGATATGGTACACATAATCTACACTTGCGCCATGAACCAATTAAACATTTAGTGGTATTGGATAAAATTAAATTTATAAGAACACATACCACTACTTTGATCGACTTTTTTGGTAAATTTGCATTAAAACAAAATAATAAACAATGACCTAAGTTGAATTTATTTAGTATAAGAATTATAATATTCAAGTTGTTTGATATTTTTGTAATGTTGAAAATGTAATATTCTTACTTTCACAGAAACTCATTAGCTCTCCGAGTATCTCTTTGTACGCATTAGTTCCAACTAATAGCCTTTGAAATTCTACCTTTGGACAATATTTTTAATTTATGCATAAAAGCTCACTAATTTGTGTTTGTGTTTGTAAAGCACCAACATGTTTTATAATTGGCACTTGGCTTTGTCGTATAACGTAGTTTCAGTAGAGTGACTCTATTTTAAGGTGGTACGTGTATGAGGTCTTATGTTTTAAATACTGATGATGAATATGTTCTTATTCTTCATAGACTTAAAAATGCAATACTAAGCTAAATGTATTTTAGTGAAATAATTTCTCATAACTAGTTGTATTGGAGTTATGTGGAATAAATATGTGGAGTGTGGAAATGGATGAAAGAAGTATCAGCTCCTGAATACCTGTCTTTAAGGACTAACCGACGGTAGTTTTAATAGTATGATCTCAGGTCCTTTGTTGTGATATCCTGTTGAGATCGTCTCTGTTGTGATCATATTTAACAATGTAGAAGGAAAATCATGTTATTACTGGTAGATATAGTGGGAATTGAACCATGAGATAGTTTAGAACGAAAATGTAAATATGCGGGAACTATCAAATTTAGACATCTGGAGTACAAGGAAATAAAGTCCTCTTTTACTTAAAGATTTATTTCAGTATTGTCTGTTAAAAATATGTTTTAACTTAGTTTAACAGATCTTTCTTATACTCTTAAATGGTTTTACAAACAGCTCTGTTTTCAGAGATTAAAATAAAAAAATAAATATTTAACTAACTGTGGGTGTCTGCTCTTCATTTGCTTTTTCTTCTTTTATGGCATTTAATTGACTACTTTTGAAGAATAAGGTTTGACCTTAATATTTGTCCCATGATTGTACCAAATGTGACTTTATATAGATTTTTAGTTTATGGAACAGGACTAACCTATGTGGGACTACTCAGTTTTAAAACCATAATTCTTCCCTCAATATACCATAGAAATTGTTTTTTAATCTAAAATGCAACAAAGCAATAATGTACTGCCTAAATACTGCAAAAACTTTTAATTTAGAAAAATGCTAATACTAATTAATGTTAATAATGGGGTGTTTATTGAAATATTATAATAAGTTAATATTACACTGAAATACGTTTTTCGTCTGAGCTATTTTCGGTATCTCGTAAAAACAGTGATAACTAATACACTATAATTTACAAATATTTATTTTAGTGAGGCTCCTACTTTACTTTGTTTACTTCCCCCTCCCATCATACATACTTACATGCCTGTCCTTACTAATAACAACTGACCAGTACACGAAATAATTCCGAAATAAAACCAGGTCTTTAAAATTGCCTGAAGACTGATACTCTGACCATGCAGAAAATTAGCTAAGCGCTGTTCATTTAGAAAATTGGCAAAAATTAGTTAAAAAAACTTTGTATACTATTACAAAATTATCAATTTTATTACCTTTTAACCATTTCCATAGTGATTGACGAAATTATGGTAACCTGCATAGCATTCATTCACAAATACGATAGAGCCAATTATTATTACTTGAAAAAAATTAACCGCCCATGAATGAAATGAAACTTGTTAACATTAAATCCATACATTTTCTATCGCTTGTACCAATATGTGTTTAAAATATTTCCCCCTTTATTTGTAACATAATAATACGATACTGATCGAGCACTAAATAATGAGAAAGTATAAAAAATATCAAATAAAAATTAACAATCGATAAATAAGTTAATGACACTGTCTGGTGAAATAATTAAAGTTACAATTAGAGCACACTATTTGTCAGACCTCAATTGTCCCATCACGAATACCACTCGTACAGTTAACGTGGTAAAACAGGACATTGTGGCTGACCACGTCATTGGACCAATTACAAGTCTGTATGTAGTTTTTTCCGCGCTCAACCGCTACATTAATTAGTATGTTTCTCTCTGAAAAATTAGTTTTCCAATTCAAAAAGCTTTTCACGTTCTTTCAATATTAGTATTTGCATATACTATAAAAATAATAATGCATTACAAAATAAGGGAAATGTGATTTCCTACTAAACTTCATTTACTTCTATAAAATAGGAACCAATATGAGTTAAACGTTATGAAACATTTATGTGGACTTACAATTTCCACTCTGATAAATTCAAGTATATGCTTGTGCGTATGTGTGTCCGCATGCTAATAGACTTTTGTATATATTACGTAATGGAATCCTTCATGAAACTAGTAATGGAAGCAAGGGTTAAAATTACAAATTATTCTTTATACTAAGGGATTTTGTTGAAATTAACTCTTTTACAATACGTATTTAGAGCAAAATAGGTACATTGTAAAGCCATATTTAGTTAGTAAAATATTAGTTATATGTCTGTAATAAATTATGCCCCTAGCACTTAAGTGAAAATTGTATATTCAAAGCAGCAATTTGGACTGCATTCCCGGAATGTAATTACCAATAGAGTGCTGCAGACCAAATTATCTCCACCACATCACACTAGCACTACGTACTACTGATAGTTGTTCAAGGACTGTTATTTCAATTACTTATATGATTATGAGTTTTCCTTATTTTAATCAAGATTTATTTTAGATTAAGTGAATAAATGAGAATCAGTATTAATCATATTAAAATACCGAACACAAACATTGAACAAATGCGGAATCTATCCACACAGAAACCACCACTCTGGAAAATCCATATTTAAAGTTATGTTATATAATTATTTTTGGACTAATTAGGTATATGTTATTGATTTTTTAATGATAAATACAGGGTGAATCAGAGCGCCTCCAAAAATACCCCGAATTGGCAATTAAGGACAGTGGAGATTATTTTTGAAACAATTTCAAATGTAATAAATGTAAATGTAGGGTCGAGCCCTACTATATTTTAAAGGTCTCACACTCTGGCCTTTTATTTTTTATGACATACCTGCATCTTGGTATTTTAATTTTTTGGATGTTATTAGTTTCAATTATCCAAATAAAAAAATGAATAACTTGGAAACATGCTTAAAAGTGGCAACTGTAGCACATTTTTAGACAGAGTACTTTTTCATAACCGTGAATAAACAATTAATATTTGCAAAGAGGTTTAACGAGGTGACGGTAAAAAATACCTTTAAAAAGAGATACGGCTTGACGTACAACAAAATAAAATGCAGAGAAGTCATAAAAAAGGCTAAGTAAATAATTCTTTTTCAAGATTATCAGTGTGACCTTTAAAATAATGAACGGATCAACCTACTTTTATACTTGTCTTGAAAATATTTAAAAAATAATCCTTACTCTCCAAAAGTGCTAATTTTGGGTAATTTTAGAGTTAAAATTATTTAACAAATTCCTTTAATCGAATATGGGGACATTATCGATATTTTGTTAAAACGAAGGAGACAGGTTTCTCAGTTCAGCCGCTTATCACAGCGGATGGGTGATCTCCTTTACCCTGTATTTATCAATATGATATCAAAAACATACCTCTACTCACGTCATCAATAATTATGTAACACAATTTTTAATATAATATTTCTAGAGTGGTAGTTTGTATGTGTGGATAAATACCACATGTGTTTCAGTTTTATGCTTTGAATGACAATATAATCAATACTGATTGACGGTTCTTAAGTTAATCTAAAAGAACTCACTTAAAATAAAAAAAAAAAACAGTAATGTAAATGATAGCCCTTGACCAACTGACGGTAGTGCGATGCGCTAGAGTGATGTATTAGAGATAATTTAGTTTGCAGCACTCTATTGGTAATTGCGTTCCAGGAATGCAGTCCAAATTCCTGTCTATTAATATACTAATTGGCAGCAGCACAATTTATCACGGTTATATTTGTTTGTAACGTACCAGTTTTACTTCAAATACATCAATGTTACGGAGGTAATTGTACCTAATTCCTTTAAAATGGAGAAACAATATAATCATATTATCAATAACTGAAATAATAGCCCTCGACCAACTATCGCGATTGGTAGTATAAAGCGATATTATGATTTTGAGAAGTTAATTTTGACTGCAGCACTCTATTGGTAACTACACTCCATTAATGCAGTCTAAATTACGGTCTTTGAATATACAATATCTGCCTTTGTAGAAGAAGGAAGGTTTCTCAGCCAGCCTGTACATATCGCGTAGAGGTTTTCTGGCTCACTCTGTATAGAAGATAATCACATTATTCATTTCATATTCTATTTCAAATCGTCACAAGTATATTACTCCTAATAATTAATTAAAAACTGATAAAATCCATTATGTTCATTATGTTAAAGTTAAATATAGGATAATATACTACAATTACTGGGACTTTAGCACATGTTGTGTGAGTAATAAAAACAGTAACAATAAATTATAAGATCTGCAGTCTGCTCACTTTTTCAGATAATTATACTTAACGTAACACATTTACTGCCAACTATTATTGAATTATACTAATGCGATGTGACACGCCAAAATCAGGATTTATTTATTTATACCAACGGTAAATCCCCTACTATATATTCAATACACAATCTTATTTATTAACTATGCATGCATAAATATAAATTTTGTCACATATTTTTTGAGTGAATTAGAAAATAGATTCGAGTCGGAAGTATAAGTCACTCGAATCAGAAATGCTCGAATTCGTGAAAAGCCTTCGACATCGTGAAGCCTTCTTATATTTTCGTGCAAAGTCGTGAGTAATATATAATGGAATAAAAAATTATACGATACACTATATTGAGTGATTTCAAAACTCTCACTAAATATCTATCATAGTTTCCCATGAACAAAGCCATATGGTAAAAGCATACATTGATCTCTCTCTTTTCGTTTCCCAATATATTTGTCAATATGTGATAGTTATTTAGACAAATATATTCTTTATAAGTTGTTAACTACAATGAAATAAACTTTAGTATACTTCTTATTTTGGCAGAATCTAAGTTTGGTCAAATTTTGAAATAACATTTTGCCAAAGAAATTATTTTAATAAAAGTATCTAAAATTACATTAGACTAAAACAATTTGAACTATATAATAAATAACCGACTTATTGCTTAGTTTAGTTCGATCATGCATGTCCAACCTCAATTTTCTTTACTACAGAAAGTTAAACCGTTCAAAACGGACATATATAAAATCATATAAAATCCAACAAATTATTTTTAGTGTGCTCATATATTTCCAATGGAAATAGATAGACCATTGTTTGTATTTAGCTTAGTTCCTTTGAAACAATAAATATCGTAATGTTGAGTTTCGAACGTGTATGATAAAAAAAAAATATATGCGTAATAAAAATGTAATGTTCTTAAACGACAATTGTTTTGAATATTCCCTTCTCACCGCAGAACAGTTTGGAACCCTCTAACAATAGGCTGCAGCCACAAAGGCAAGAAGATAGAGGTAAAAAAACAAGAGTTTACCACAGGACATATACGGAAAATCGGTTTTACCACAATGAAAACACTAAACAAACATGGAAAGCTTTAATAAATCCAATCGGGATGAACTCTGAATCCATCGAATTAGTTAAATGGTGCGAGTATTGCCATTGGTGGATTGAGAGAACGGTTTTGGAAGGTTTTATATTTAAAGAGTGTATTAAAAGTGATCAAATAGATGAAAGTTTAAAGTTTATTCACATTTACAGGTATTATTACAAAAATATTGCTCTAGGGATGCTGTGGGGACGAGCAGCGCATATCAACTGGAAAACTGTAGGTGAAATAAAAATCATTGGTTTGTTCGAGATGACCGCTAGAGACTTCAACGATCTTCTTTCAGTTTTCTCTGCTACATCTCTCTCACTGTGCTCTCGTACTTTTCTGTTAAATTTGTTGCTAGTGTTTATTTAATTGCTTGAATTTATTAATACGTTACGACCTAACCTTCTATATTGAAGACATACACTACAAATAAAAAATTATTTATTCCCATGAATGGTTGGCTATATTTAAAACTGCAATCTACAAAATCGTGTTAATACACATCAATAACATCGACGACACTAAAAACATCACTACTTTTCAAATTTATGTTGGATAAACCATTCTCCCCCCCATGGTTCCTTTTGATGGATCCTTTGATCCTTTTGACTCATTATATACTCGTTCACATAGAAGTTGGAGTCATTTAGAAATTTCCTTGAAAGAAGCGACTGTAATCTAAATTGACATAAATATTCGATTTAAAACATTTTAACCGAAAGCTATATAGAAATCTCGATGCTAAGGGATGCTTAGTGTCATTTTTCAGCAGGAATGAGTATACAAAATTTTCATTATATCTAGTTGGAAGCTTATCGAATAAAACGCTATGTCGCTGTTGACAAGAACGTTAGTGATCAGAAATTTCCCCAAACCAAGACGGTGGAAGAACTGGGATCCCGAGAACACATACGTTTATAATACCTGGAAGTAAACGCTCAAAGGAAAAAAGCTTCTGTAGGACGAATTATAACATTTCCAGTGCTCCCTGATGCAGAGTTTCTTATGCATTAGACATTGTAGTAATACTCCACAATATACAATACAATACAATAATTCTTTATTAACAGTATCATCAAGATATGTAATGGTGTCAATAACATTAATTTTGATAGCGAACACAGTTGTAATTATTTTAGTTCATGAATTTTGCATGTCGTCCTTCATTGTTGTGCAGCCTCAAAAAATTCTTTCATAGAATAGAGAGGTCTTGACTTGAGCCAGTTGAGAAGTCCTGCTGCCAGTGGTTTCCTTCCGAGAGCTTTTAAAGATGTGGGTAGAGCATTGTACAGCTTACGTCCGATGTATGATGGTTTTCTCTGGAACTGGGCAGTACGATGGGATGGCAGAACGTAGTTGGTAGCATTCCGGGTGTTGTGCGTGTGGATATTTTCCCCTCTTGGTAAGTCGCATTTAAGTGTCTCTAGTATGACAGTTTGAATGTAAAGGGCTACAACAGTGAGAATCCCTAGAGATTCAAATGCCTCTCTACAGCTGTCCAGTGGTTTGCAAATTGGCCAAGGCACGAATGGCTTTCTTCTGTAGTAACAGAATCCGATTTAGGTTGCTTTCTGAAGTCCCCCCCCAGACCGTTATGCCATAGCGGATATGTGATTCCATCATCGAATAGTAGGCTGATTTTGCAGCTATCAATCCACCTACCCAGTGTATTCTCTTGATTACATAGACTCCGGAACTAAGTTTTCTGCAGAGGCTATCTATGTGGCTAGTCCATGTGAGGCCGTCATCAAGTGTCACACCTAATAATTTTGTTTCTTCCTCTGAAGTAACACCTGGTAAAGTTCAATGCTGGCTCTGCAAGTCGACTGAAGTTTATGTGCACTGTCTTTGAAGCATTTAACACCAGCTCATTATGGTTGGTTGTAGTTAATTACTTTTTCAAGTATGGATAGAGAGTCATGGAAAAGCCCTTGTGCACTGTTATTTTTCAGAAGGACTGTAGTGTCGTCAGCATACATTACACATTTTGAGTTACTATTAGTTTTTATGATATCTGGCAAATCATTCACAAACAAGATAAGTAAAACTGGGCCCAGGACGGATCCTTGCGGGACTCCTCTTGTAACTGGCTGGGGGTTAGACTTACATATATACTTTGTTCCTTTTAACATTTTTTGGACTTCAACTATCTGTGTGCACCCTTTGAGGTAACTGGCAAACCATGCATTTTCTTTGTCTTTTACTCCTAAAACTTCAAGTTTTTTTTAATATTTGTTCATGACCCAGACAATAAAAAGCCTTGCTGTAGTCAAGAAGGATCGCTGAGACATGTTTGCGGGCGTCCAACTAATCAATGACGAATTCAATAATACTTGTGAGAGCACTAGCAGTGGATTTTCCTTTCAGGAACCCATGTTGATCTTCGCTCAAGAGTTGTTCATGTTTAAGTAGGCTAGTAGTTGGGTTAAGACAATCTTCTCAATGATTTTAGAAAAAGGTGAGATCAGTGATATAGGCCGAAAGTTTTTTTTTCAGTGAGTAACCCTTTTTTATGTAGAGGGTAGATTTTTGAGACTTTAAGAGCAGTTGGAAATAGGCTGTAAGCAAAAGATTTATTGATTATGCTTGCAATAGGAACGGCAAGTTGTTGAGCGCAGTGCTTAACCATTTTTGCTGGTACCTCGTCAATCCCAAAAGAGAGCTTGGGCCTCAAGGAAGCCCAATATAAATGCAAAGTCTCATAGGTGTCTGACGGAACCAGACTATTTGGAAGCAGAGGTTGAAATTGGCGACTCTCAAAACTGGGCAGATCAACACAAAATCCTTATTAGAAGGTTTAGACTTATATAGCTTTGATAGAACAGAACCTTGATGTCTAGTAATTAGTAGGCAGAATCGGTTATGAGCGCTTAAGAATCAACTAATCATCTGCTTACTGTTACTTTCATTTAAAACTAGTGTTATGTATGGGTTTTCTGCTGCCATAACGATTATATTTGCAATGTTCATAAATAAAAAACGTTGCCGATGACGCAATCACCATTGTTGGAAATTTTACACCAGGAAAGAAAAGCATAAAACGACTATCCCTGCAAACTTTTTCAAAATTTTTGTTATTTTTAATAGCGACCATCGCTAATAAAATGAATAAAACAAAGTTTTAATTGATATTGAAGTGAAATATTGAGGTGAATCTCATTGAAGCGTTTGTATTTGTTTGGTTTGATATTGTTTTAAAAATTAATGCTAGTAAAATAAAAATATTGGCCTAAAAGTAAGTTGTGAAATAAGCATTGAACTTTTACAAAGGGTTTTAAGATATGACTTAATTATTATTTAATTTTATAATTTATGGGAATTTTAATTTTAAGCAATTTAATAATTCCTATCTCTGATCAGAGCATACATTAATGAAGAGATATACTGCCGATACATCTATAGCCTCCGAAGATGTGTAGTCTTCTGAGATGTGTAGATTACCATATACTCAAAAATGTTAAAAATTTCCAGTAGTAAAGGGTTTACAAAAGACAAGTTAAATTCGCTCAACGAGGCAACGCCGGTGTTAACTAGAAACAAACGTTGGTCTAGGCTATCCCAAGAGCTGATAGCTTTCAGAGTAAATACTTACAAAGATCTAGAATCCTAAAAAGATAAATGGTGTGAGAACGGTGAGTTCTAAATTTCAGGCCATTCAGTAATTAGTCACATTTTTCAAAATTCCATGTTTTTATCATCTAATATCGTGATCTTCATTATTATTGTGCAAGCTCAGATATTAATTCTGGTTTTGGACACTCATGGTAACATATAGACGTATAAAACAGACAGCAAGTTAATTATAACTCGGTTTTAAACATGTAGAAGTACTTCAGGCTCACAGTTCAAGAGTAAAATAACCACTTCGAGTTTCATATATAAAAAATGATATATTAAGATAAAATATTTTATTTATCTAATAACTATAAATAACCCTTGTATGCTACAATTAGCTGTTTTTAATCTCATAAATGTATTTAGAGCTGAAAAAAAATCAAGTTAGATTGCAGCATCAGTGTTGCCACATCCAATCTAAGTAGCGAGAAAACAATCATATAATTATTTGTTGGGACATGAGTAGAGTCCCAGAAGACAACAATTGAATTACTTCGGTCAAGAATTGTTCTCAGTCTATTACTCTCGGAAGTAAACTCAATAACTGTTCAAGAGAACTTTTACTTAATTAATTTTGATTTTGTTCAGTTCTTTACACACTAAGCGCCCTATACCTCCAAGTTCAATAAGAATCAGAAAATAAATAACTGATGGAAGTTAAATATATATGGCAAATTTTAATAATAATTTTTAAGGAATAAGAAGAGATAATTTAAACTATTTTATGCCTCGTCTTTTCCATAATATGAAGGCTAAAGCAAATGCTATGGGACATGCATAATGAAGCTAATTTTTGTATTAAATATAATTCTACCATCCTAAGCCAAAATAAAAGATAGCAAATATGTCAGTCAGTTATCCAAGAATATTATTTGTATTGGAAATAAATTATCTTGCCAAAAATTTTTTGTAAAATGTTTTAAAATATTTAGTTTAAATAAGACATAAACCTAGAACTATGGGGATTTTATTCAACTTTTTTGTTCGCGCCATTAATAAATTCAGTGTGTTCAAAATGTTTCATTATTTTGAAAGTAAAGCTACAAAAATATTTGCTAATAAACAGGGTAATAAAATCAGTGATTTATTTAAGGAATGAAGATTCTAGCATTTGAATTATGACCATTATTCATGATGAGTCCCTAACTCTAGCTGATTATTGAGAAGGATACTCATAAGTTTGCTTATATCAAAGGAGTGATTAAAATTTAGCCCTTACATTGCTTCACATACCTTATTTTGACGAAATTAATATAGGGTTATTAATTAGGGTTAAATCTGGTTAAGTACAGACAATACACAAATTAAAACATGACATTGATAAATCTTATCTTATTGCGCTTTGGTGATAAGTAACTCTCTAGAACTTCTACGTACCATAAGATATTTGCTTAAGTCTTACTGAACGACGCTGTTACGGAAACCTAAACGTAACCTAACCCAACAACTTCGAAACAGCGGAATCGAAAATACATGTAGCAACAAACGTATTGGGGCGTTGCTATATTTTTGTAGATAAATTGAAAATTTCTATATAAGTTTCAAGAAGTTGAGCCATTACGATCTCCATGATAATTTGGATTACCTAGCTGAAATGTATCTCTAAGTGGTTTCACAGAACACAATAATACTATCAATTCCACTGATAGACGATTCAGCTCTCTTTGAAAAAGCAATAAAAGCAGCTTAAACTTTACTATAAGTATTTTCTTGAATGACAACATTATAAGATCTACGATAATACGATTACCCAACTTCTAGATGGTCCCAAATGTTTATACAGAACAACAAAAATGTTTTATGAGTACGCGTGAGGGGTGCTTACAAACCTTCCTGCAAACAGCAATAAAACCATTATCACTTGTTCCACCACTATTAAAAGATTTCACGGTTCAAGATATCATGATGACTGTTATAACTTCCATACATTATACATATATCTTCCTGCATATTTTTTATGATTATGCAAGTTCTTACTGTAATAGACATTATATTATCTTCAAATTATAGCTTTGTAAATTGTAATATATACTAAAATAACTAAATGATCGTCCATCCACTTTTTTGGTCACAGTCTCGAGAATACTTTCCTCTAAAAAATACATTAACTAATAAACTTCAGTTTTATTTTTGTTATATTGAATTAATAAAGAAATTTTGATTATAAAGTACGTTGGATATGTTTAAATCTCTTGAGCATATGTTTATTTTATGAGCTTTTTACATGGAATTCCTAGAGGACATGATATATGAGGTAAAAGTAATTCTCACAAGTAGAGCGGAAGTCTAACGATGTGTCCGCAGTAGTGAAACATTAAAAATGAAATAGTTTGTGTATGCAAGCTCCTGAGATTTTGTTATACATAACGTTGGTATTGTAGGAAAGGTTGTTTCAATGTGAATGTTGAGTTTAGCTCCAGTTCACCATCCGCTTGCTGAAGCGTCTAGAATCTGACTCTGTCGCAGACTTGAGTCCAGGAAACTGGTCATGTTTTTTAGAAGAGATACATAGAAATTCAGCTATGAAAAATCGATTTACATCAGAGACACCCCGACTACAAAATATAGTGTAATCTTGGTGAAGATACATTCCCATTTTCCCATCAGGTACTCAATAACATATTGGATATTCTACATATTATAGATACATTACTACCTTTTGTAAAAGAATGAATTCACAAAGCTGTTGTACATAAGTTCCAGACAGTCTAGATTGGCATAAGATCATTTTAACATTTTTTTCATCGTTGCCATAGAGAATAGCAATTTAAAATAATACACGAGTTATGTGCGTACAAAATGTCAGGTTATCTGATGTAGGCTGTTAGAACATAATGGATGTAAACATTACAACTTGTAGTTTTACAGTAATCCCCTGTAAGCGAGTTATGTTACTTGGGTGGCCTATTGTTCTATTCTGACATTTCAAGCACCCTTTTATAGACCTACACTTGTAAAGCAAAATAAATACATTCTAAAAATTAAGAGGTGTAATATACACGAGTCATATTAAATGTAGAAATTCGACTGAACATTTGAAAGAATTGATTTTTTATTCTGATTCTTTGATGGTTATTAAATCATAAAGACACTTGTCTTTTTAAATCCATGCTGGGATCCTTTCTTATGCATGGTGAATTTAAAACTTATCTGAATTTTTAAACCTTTGTTCATAGTCTCTCATAATGTTTACAGTTTTTAACAGTAGATTAAGAAATAGTATTACGTTATGAAAATTTTTTAAAGATTGCAATTTGCCTGTGAACAATAAAGTATTCTATTCTAACATTACGAGTACAATAAAATTAGTTACTTGAGTGAAAAGGAGATCAATGGACGGTTATAAACCCAATAGAAATTAGTCCATTCCAATAATTAGTCTTGAAAATGTATCGCTGCGGCGAGATATAAACCCGTTCATGTAATCAGAGCTAATCGTTAATTTCAATTCATTAAATGTCACACACAAAGAGACCTGGCTGCCGCAATAAAGCTGAAAGTAATGTCTCTGGCATTATAAATATAGTCACTTACGTTTTTCCAATATCAGATTTTAAAAATTTAATAAAACCTTGCTACAAAACAATTAAGTTATTTACTAACAAAAAGCTCAAGGAAGTTTGGAACCCTTCTTTATATTGGAAAATAGCAGAATAAATAGTATTTTGCATTTGAATTATCATTAGAATTGTATGTTATTAATGCTCGTATACAAGTCTTGGATTAAAAACAGAAATTAATTTTGTCATTTGTTCTATTAGATCCTTGACTTGATTATACCCAAACAATAAACTAATATGATTATTATCAACCCAACAGAATCTTCTAGAGATCTTGTCAATGCCTGTCCGTCCGCCTGTACGATAACTCTTGGTAGAAATATTTAAAAAAGAGAGTTGCAGCTTAGCAATGTTCCTCAGGGTCAAAGGAAGGGGTTTAATGCAAACGTAAAGTGTCAGTACCTTGGTTTGTGCGATAATTCTCTTGTTACATTCCGTTACGTCCTTGACCACCCCGTTGTACCAGTTTATTTATGACTGTATTTGTCGATAGCAGCATATATTTTTATCACATATCAATAAACATCCAATTACCAGAGGTTCACGTATATGTACGAATTTTGTTAGTCTCTTCGAGAGGTACAAGTAATCAGTTTTGTGTCAGCGTTACTTTGAAGACACGAGCAGAGAAAGAAAGAATACCAATTATAAACCAGTGGAGAGCATGTCTATTAGATTCACACTTTTTATAAATGTCAGCGTATTTAAAAAAAACACGTTAAATCTGCAACGTGTAATTTTAAGGCACTTTTGGAGCAATAAACAGAGTACAATAATTTAACAAAATTATAACTATTGGCTATAGTTTTTTGCAGCGTTAAAAACTATTTCTTGGTTTGATTAAAATACGAATACTGTTTATAAATACAAATGTTCAATAACAAAATAAATATTTTTTAATTAAATAATAATAATTAAAGCTAAGAAGTGGTTTATCAAACAAACTTTTTGTTTCTAAAAGTATTGCACCGTTATAAAATAAAATTTCTGTTTCACAGACTCAAATATTCTGATGAACCTTAACAAAATTAAATATTATTATAATAGCTATACCATATTTAACGAACGAAACAATTTGCAGTATAAAAAATAAAAATATAGAAAGTTATAAATTTTATTGGATCTTTTTAAACCTCGAGTTAAATCATTTTCTACAGCAGACAGTCAAATTGTATTCCTACAACATCGAGGCCAATCCACGTTCACCGGCACGACGTTGTTGAAGACTGTTATCAACTGCCGGCAGGCGGACACTTCCGGTATGTCAATACAGCACATTTAGAGTTAAACTGTCCTTTTTATTACAAGAAATACAATAAAATGAGTAGTTCATAATAACACCGTATCAGGTCATGAAATAACCAGTACTTAAATTTAAAATATGTTTTAAATTCAGAAATACTTCTACACGTATTTAACTTTGTACTAAAGTATTAAAGTTTTTCATAACTATTTGAAAATAGTTAGTACTGTAGAATTTAAAAACTTTAAACTTGTAAGTATTTGGTCCAATTTAGGAGACTTCCCCTATGTTTAGGTTACATTAATGGTTCAATCTACAAGAAAAGGAAGCAGTTTAAATTTACAGTGAAATTAACTTAGATGAAATTATTTTAGCATATTGAACATTGCAGCACTGTGATACAACGACGGTGAGTACATTTCAGCACATAGCCTTTTTAACGACAAATTACAAAGTTAAGTTAATATCTATTTTAACCTCAGAAATTGTTGCAATGAACACATTTGAGAGAAACTGAGTGTGGGAGAGGGGGTGGACCCTTTGACAGGTGATAAGGGTGGTTTAACCGCGGATTACACTGCACGTCACTAACAAGGCCTCTTGTGTGGATCGATGTCTAGAGAATCGTTTAAGCAATTATTAAACAAGTGAGAACCGTTTCTAGAATAAGAACTAAAGTGATTTGTCATTGATTTAATATATACCTTTAAATTATATGCGTATTGACTTATGATTACATTTCCAATCATTACACTGAACATCCCCCAAAGTAGGCGTTTTATGGTTATTGCATAACAAAGTAGTTAGGATAGCCATATAACATTCAGAAAATTTGTAAATATATCTAAAATATATGTAAATATATAAAATAAATATAAAAGTAAATAAATATAAAATAAATATCTAAATATATGTTAAAAAATATTAGGATGTTTCATGTCATGTTAAACTTAATGTATAAGATATACTGACAGAAAGAAAAATTAATTTTGAAAATCTCAAAATATTCAGCTTTCCCATGGAATATTTAAAGAACGGCAACTTACGGCCACATAATTGTGTATACAAATAATGGGAATGGTTTATGCTTATGATCAAACAACAATGTATTCTTATTGTTGTTTGTTGTCATAGTTAATTATAATAAATGTGTATAATAACTGTTATGTTTGGTTCGCTAATTTTTCCGTCTACTGGAGGTAAACAAGAACAACAAAATACCCCTGATAACTCCTCCCTTATTCAACGAGCGCTCACCAATGAAGACAAACTGTGCCCAAGAGAGCCATTCTCCTCAAGCTAAACTTCCTCAATGACTTGGTAAATATGAACATCATCTCGGCTCTATACCACATACGTGGATCTGTGAATTATTGCTTCTATTCAAAATCTACAAATCCAAATTATTAAAAGGCCAGTATTGCCTGTGTAGGTCAACAGTACGATTATAGATAAGAGCATATGCTTGGTAACACACATTCAAAGGGATAACGTGGACAATAAAATATTTCATATACTCGTAGCCTGCAAAATTTATACAGAATTACGTTAAAGTTTCTTTATTATTTCTAGACATACATAGAACGTGTCAAAAACAGTTGGGTTTACTTTAATTCACAGGATTTATATATGTTTTATATCATCCATATCATACACGTGTTTAAACTGTACCGTATGACGATAACACATGGGGGTGGTGACTTCTGAGGTCTTAGTAATAAATACTCGAATAGCAAAGTTTACTTATAAGTTCAGTTTAATTGTGAAAACTTACAAGCACCACTTTTAGATGGTAAAGGTAAAGTGTGTTAATGCCACGTTGCTGCCAATTAGAATATAAGAACTAAAAATGTATATCTGCTAGGTGGGCCTATAATATCCAATGTTTTCTGAAATTATGCCTACGATGTTTTACTTTATAAGACATTTAAGATTTTACTTCCCTTCGCAATGTGTAGACTCACAACCCGGGTGTCGGCGTCTAGGCACGAGACAATGGCGCTGTAGTCTAAGAAGGGTTATGTCTAGTCGGTAGTTACTAGACGATGAGTAGAAGTTAAGAAACTGGTAGCCATCTACTCAAATAATATGTGCCCTGTGAGACACGTGGGACACGTAAACTCGCCTAAAACAAATTCGCGACGGTATTATCCATTTAATGATACAAATTACTTATTATAACGACGTGTTCGCCATGGACACTTTTATCTATCTTAATCAAGCAAATAAAAGATCTTCAACGGTACGTTATCTTACTATTTACAATAGTACTTTACGTTACATTAATTTTTTATACGTTTGGCATCAAAGGGCTAATTTAATAATACGAAAAGATAAATTTTACTTACGGACAAAGCGCGCGAGGTCTGCTCGGTCACATAATTGGGCTGCTACAAAGGGTTAGAAGAAAATAGGCATACGCGTGCCAATTAGGTAGTTCCTCCGCCCAATAATTTAGTTCCGGAACATTGGATAAAAATAATATTAAATTATACTGGCTGAATAGGTTGTGAAATTTACATTATATGAAATTTAATTAACTAATTTACGGTACAAAACACTCCGGTTTATATCATTTGTAAAGCGTCAACTAGGCCTATCACCTGAGTAGCTGGAAATTAATTAATTTATGTCTAAATGTCTGTCTATCTGTTTGTCTGTCCGGAATGTATTTCGATAATGAACTGATATATAAACATGAAAGTTTGCATGAACTACTGATATTGTTCAACATATATTATTACTACTTATGATTATATAAAGCTTAGAAATAATTTCCATTTGTTTATATAAATTTTTCAAAATAAACAAATAT